>NW_016107346.1:5754875-5763577 GCF_001604975.1 Cebus imitator | reverse complement strand
TTGCTACGGAGGTTTTGCTCTGTGGCCCAGGCTGGTCTGGAACTCTTCGAATCAAGCAATCCTCCCAGCTAGGCTTTCCAAAGTGCTGAGATTATAGGTGAGAGCCACTGAACCCTGTTTTTTTTTCTGTATTCCACACTATTTACATTTTTTTGAAACCATGAGTTTGCATATTTGAACAGTACCTCTAAGATGTACAAGAAAATGTTTTACAATTTTTTATTTATATAATGTTCTAATCTTTTTTACAATCCACATTCTCTTCTCTGGCAGGATTTTTTCTTTCACCACATCCTCCTATTTCCCTGTGGCTCAAAGACTTATGGCTATAATTTCATGGTGGATAAAATGCCATAGAGAAACCAGTTTGTAAATAAGGAAATGCACATATTCGTAGTTCAAATATATTACATGCGTATGCATTGTATTTGTTTTCTCAAGTTTTTTAATTTTAAAAATACATAAAGTAAACTTAATTATTCCCTTTACTTCTCTTTTAAGAGTAAGCCTATTTTACTATTATTGTCCAAATGTAGGGCTACAAATTACAAATATCATTACCTCTCATAAGATGAAACACATGGATTTGCTTTATAAAACTATAATAAAAGTAGAAACTGAGGTTTTATTATACTTGATAGGGGATTGTTATTTTTATGATAGAAAGAGTACATATTTAACTGTAACCCAGCTCTTTGGGAAGGGACAATATTTACCCTGGGATGCCGTGCATCAGATGAAAATATTACGGTTAGAAGGCTGTAATAGGTATTTTTATGAAGGTGCTGGAAGACTCCCAAAAAGAATTTGGGAAAAGATAAAATAAAGGAGGAACTTAAATATTGTCAAATTAGTTAGCCTCTTATGTGGAAAACAGCCAAATAGGCAGAAATGAAATTGTTTCAAAGATATTTGAACTGAAGTCTCAAAAACATAAGAAGGGAACTTTAATCCTAGGGCCTACTAGACAGACTGTCTTTGCAAACTTGAACAAATATTACAGTCTTTTAACTATACTTCTTCATTTTCTGAAATGAGAAATATTGAACTTTGTTGCCTCCAGGGTCCTTGAAGTGACTAATTGCCTAATAGTTTCTAAAGGCCTTGGAAAACCAGTGGGCTGAGATTTAACTTACTATGCCATTTTCCTCCTTGATCATTGTATTTCTGTTCATTTCTCTGTAATTCAGTTTCCACTTCATTCTACATTTTTTAACCTACTGATTATGTTTCTTGAGATGTGTTTTGCTGAGAAAAGGGTTGAAATACCCACTGACTAGAACATTAGATGGAACCTCTGATTTCGGATTTATTTCCTAAAACATGACATTTCCTTCTTTTTAAATATTTTCTTTCATTTTTTTTTCTTCTTCACTTCTTTCATGAAATATTTCAAAGATACATAAAAATTAATAGAATAATGTATAACTTCCAGTACACGTAGCCGTGATACAGATGCCACAAATGGTAATGTTCAGTTGAATTTACTTTAGATATATTTTAAAGATAAATAAAATGTTCTACACAGAGGAAGCTGCAAATGAGACCCTACCCAACTCCACCTGCTTTTCTCTTTCTGTGAGTTGAACATTGTCTTCAAGATGTATATATTCCTCCCAATTAGGTTTTAAAATCAATGTTATATTCTGGAACGTTTTAAAAGTACACAGAGTATGGATGGAACTGTATATAATTATCTTCAACTTAATTGTTTTTAACTCAAGAACCATGTTTCAAAATTTAACCACAATTGTTTTTAACTCAACAACATTTCAAAATTTAATAAATAATTTTTTTAAATTTTTTTCAATTTATTTTATTGCATTTTAGGTTTTGGGGTACATGTGAAGAACAGGCAAGATTGTTGCATAGGTACACACGTGGCAGTGTGATTTGCTGCCTTCCTCCCCATCACCTATATCTGGCATCTCTCCCCTTGCTATCTCTCCCCAACTCCCCACCCCCCACCGTCCCTCTCCTATTTCCCACCAACGGACCCCAGTGTGTAGTGCTCCCCTCCCTGTGTCCATGTGTTCTCATTGTTCAACACTCGCCTATGAGTGAGAACATGCGTTGTTTGATTTTCTGCTCTTCTGTCAGTTTGCTGAGAATGATGGTTTCCAGGTTCATCCATGTCCCTACAAAGGACACGAACTCATCGTTTTTGATGGCTGCATAATATTCCATGGTATATATGTGCCACATTTTCCCTGAAATGTAAATCAAAACTACATTGAGATACCATCTCATGCCAGTTAGAATGGCGATCATTAAAATATCTGGAGACAACAGATGCTGGAGAGAATGTGGAGAAATAGGAACACTTTTACACTGTTGGTGGGAGTGTAAATTAGTTCAACCATTGTAGAAGACAGTGTGGCGATTCCTCAAGGACCTAGAAATAGAAATTCCATTTGACCCAGCAATCCCATTACTGGATATATATCCAAAGGATTATAAATCGTTCTACTATAAGGACACGTGCACACGAATGTTCATTGCAGCACTGTTTACAATAGCAAAGGCCTGGAACCAACCCAAATGCTCATCGATGATAGAGTGGACAAATAATTGTTTTAACTCCATTGCATTTCAAAATTTAACCAGCTTGATGTAGGTGGATCTAGTTCATTTGATGTGGGTGTATAGTGTTTCATTAGCCGTACCTTAATTTATCTTTTTTTTTTTCCATTTTGATGGGCATTTGTGTTGTTCAGGGAAATGTAAATAAAAATCACAATGTGATACCACCTTACTCCTGCAAGAATGGCCATAATCAAAAAATGAAAAAACTGTATATGTTGGCGTGGATGTGGTGATCAGGGAACATTTTTACACTGCTGGTGGCAGTGTATACTAGGACAGCCACTATGGGAAACAGTGTGGAGATTCCTTAAAGAACTAAAGGTAGAACTACCATTTGATCCAGCAATCCTACTACTGAGTATCTACCTAGAGGTAAAGAAGTCACTATTTGAAAAAGAGACTTGCACAGGCATCTTTACAGTAGCACAATTCACAATTGCAAAATCATAGAACTAACCTAAATGCCTATCATCAATGAGTGGATAAAGAAACTGTGATATATATATATATACACACACACATACACACACATATATATATATCACATCATATATATATATATATATCACATCATATATATATATATATATCACATCATATATATATATATATATGTATATATATATATGATGGAATACTACTCAGCCATAAAAAGAAATGAATTAACAGCATTTGAAGTGAGCTGGATGAGATTGGAGACTATTATTCTAAGTGAAGTAACTCAGGAATGGAAAACCAAACATCATTATGTTCTCACTGATATGTGAGAGCTAAGCTATGAGGACACAAAGGCATAAGAATACTTCTACGGACTTTGGAGACTTGGGAAGAATGGGAGGAGGGTGAGGGATAAAAGACTACAAATAGAGTGCACTGTATACTACTCAGGTGATGGGCACACCAAAATCACCATAAAGAACTTGCTCATATAACCAAATACCACCTGTACCCAATAAACTATGGAAAAATCAAAAATAAGTTAATTTTTTAAATAAACTATAAAACGAAGGGGAATAAACCAAGACTCAGAGAAATTCAATGACTTGCTAAAATCTCACAGCTAGGAATCTACCGCCCAGTCATCTACATTAGGTGGAGCAATGTTTTTCATACAAGATACTAAAGACTGTTTTCTTAGATTCTACATTCTTTTCTTACGATACCCATGAATCAATATTGAATAAGATACTGGAGAGCACAGGCTGGAAGTAATCCCTCCCCCAGAACTCCCGCCTCCAAAAAAGAAACCAACGAGATAGTAATAAGCATTTGTTGTTAGCATTTATAAATTTCTTTAGCATGTACTCTTGCAGGGAAGTTTTTGAGTCACAGGTAATCATGTATTCAACTCCTTGATCTTTTCATATTGTTTCCAGAATGGCCACCAGCTGGTGATAGATTCATTGATCCTCACATCGTCTTCAATTCTTGAGATTATCATGGCTGCCCTGAGAGATATTAAATGGTATCTTATTTTATGTATACATTTTATGAGATACACTTTGCATATTTAAAATTTACCCATTTGAGTATATAGTTTTATGAATTTTGAAAAATGCTTACAATTTGGCCTAATCTATAGAGCTTCCTATTTGACCCTTTACTTTACATCTGTCAAACTTATTTATATATTTTTCATCATTTCACTCGCAATGGTGTATTTGGGGGATTTAGTGAGACAAGTTTGTATTAGATCTTTCATTAACTGTTTTTTTTTTCCTGTTAGTTTTATTTTCAATGACTTAACCTTTGTAGGGGAGAAAAGTTACTTCAGTGGAAAACTGTACATCGTCTAGTTTCTAGATGACAGGCCTCCAAGTTATTTGATCCAGATTCTATGGTAGTTACTTTACAACTTCATGAATTATAGATGATATCAATGCAAATAATTCTGTGTATTGACACACAAACTCTATCCTGTCCTGTAGGAGTTCAGTTGACTGCTCCCCTCCCTACTGTGAAAAATCTATCCCCACTCTTCTGCAGTTATTACAATATTTTCTATCTATAAATGCATCTGTTCTTTGCATTCTTTTTTGAAGTGGTTATAATATTTACTTGTTTCTCTAATGAAATAAACTCTTTGGCATGTATGTATCTTCATATCTGTATGAGAGTCATGGTCTTACTATTTTGGCACTTTATAACTTAGTGGTTTGCACTCTTAGAAATTCTGTTTGTTAAGTTTTTGAATCTGTTTTTTTTCTCCATATTAACTGGTTTTGCTTTTTGAGACAGTCTTGCTCTGTTGCCCAAAATATTTCATATTGCCTTTAACTCTTCCTTCTTGCTATTTCTTCTGCTTGATGCATTCCTTTGCCTTTCCTCTTGGGAATATGATTCCTAATATGATTTTGGAATTTTCATATGCTATTGTCTTTAGCAGAGTTTGCTTTTACAGTGGGTGAAAAATTTGTCTGCTATGGGTTGTGGAGGGAAGAAGTCTTAATAAAATAATGTTTAATTTGTTTTGCTAAAGCCTGGGTAGTTTAACTTGTCCTGAGTGAGTTGTAATGCTTGATCTGACTTTGTATTCCAACATGTGAATACAAGGCTGGCCTAGAGCTTCCATTTCTCACAGGGCAACATCATGTTCTTAGGTTGTTTGCATGTTTTCTTATTGTTTCTCTGGCATATCTGTCAAGGTTTATATAAGGTACAAGAAAATGTTTAATATATTGAATTAGATTGTAAGAAGTGAAGAAATTGATTCTAGAAACTATCTGTAGACTAACAAACTCATGCTACCCTGGAGCCAGCATCAGTGCTATGGTGGAACCAAGAATTCACTTCTGCCTCCATTGTCACTGCCACCAGCATCTGTCTACTCCCAGGAAACTAAAGGACAGGCACTCAACTGCTACTGCAGAAACACCCACAGTTCCATAGGCTTGCTTGCAAAAGTGGTTGAAAATCACCTCAGCTCTTTTCCACCTTGCAATCTTACGTGAGTGCAAGGATTGATGGAAACTGGTTCTTTTTCATATCCTTGGCTGCATGGAAGTCTAGAAAACGTAGTTGATTTTATTTTTGTTCCTGATATGTTTATTTTATTTTGATTGTCTTTCAAAAACCTCCAATTAAGATGAAAGTGTAACATAACTTGAGTAATTCAATTAATGGTGACCATACCTAGACTAACAGGAGACACTCCTTTCAAGGGGTAGGTTCTAACTCCCACTTTATGGGCACCAATGGGTACATCATTTTGGTCTTCCAGGAAGCAGATGATAACATGCAGTTAGGAGTGTAAAAGATTTACTGAGGAATAACACTTTTAAATGTAAAAGGGAGGAAATGGATTGGGAGATGGTGCCATCAGAGTTAAATACAGGTCTAATAAAGTCTCTGTTAAGCCAACAAGCCCTAGGACAAAGATGGCTCACAAAATAGTCGTATTGTACAGATATGGCCAGACTTTGTATCACAGGCTGACTCTGTCATTGGTCAGGGCTACCCCTATGATGACATAAAGCTGAGGAGAACCTGATGAAGTAATGACACCCCTCGAAGCTGGGCAATACACTCTTCCTTAAAGGGAGATCTTGAGAGTGCATCTCTGTGTGCTGCAGAGGTCACTTGTGCTGTCACTAGGTTTGTATGAAAAACATTGCTCCACCCACTAGGGCCTCCCTCTGCTCTTATACTCAAATATACTGCCACAGGATCACTCGTATTTACTTTCTTAATTGTCTTTTCATTCCGGGCACAGGTGAATGGTCTTTTCTTTCTTTCAAGCTTGACTACGTTATTATAATTTCTAAGTATTAACAGGAGGAGGACAACTGTGTCTAGTCATCAGTTTGCCTTTTTCATTGACTCAATTTATTTACCTCTAAAAGCATCACTTCAGAGAGATTAATGAGGGTCAGTGAGCACAGCTGAAGCAGCTATGATTATACCACTGAGACAATGAGCAAAAGTGATCGGGTACTGGTCTCAAATTAACTTGAAAATGCGTGAGGATGTGGTGACGAATGGCTGACTATTGCTCTGTTTTTAGTGGAGTCACCTGACAAATACCTATCTTTTATTGAGAATGTTACCAATCCCTATGCTAGAAGATGGAGGCAAATAAAAAAAATAGAAATTAATTGTCTCTATATTCAAGAGACTCTGAGTCTAGCTGAGAATGGGCACAAGAAATAGAAATAATTCCATGTGAATATATATGGCTTGAACATTTCCTATTCTAAGTATTAATTGTAGACCACCAGCATCAGCCATATTACAAGCTGATAAGAAATGCAAATTCTCACACCCCACTCTAAACCTACTGCATCATAATCTGCACTTGAATAAGATATTCAGGTAATTCCGTATGTACTTTAAAGTTTGAGAAGCACTAACTTACACAAAAATGCCATTGTTGGTTGACTTTGGAGAAAGAAACAGAATAGGAAGGAGGGACAGAGGACCCTCAAATAGTTGGCTTGAAATCTCACCTTTAAGGAAGGAGAGAATTTGAATAAATAGAGTTACAAGCTTTTGGGAACAAAATATAGCCATCTGCTTTTAAAATTTGTTGAAGAAATCTCCAGTATTAACCCAAGAATCCACTGTGTTATTTTCCTTAGTAAGCTTTTATGGCACATCTAATTAAAGCTAATTTAACTTGATATTGACCTTTATGTTTCGTGCCTTCTGTGCTGCGGGGTTTTGATGAAACACCATAATTTTTCTGATAATTCATTAACTAGGACTAAAATGGTCTGAGTTTATAATGAGTTTCACTACTAAATAAAGATTGCCATAGCAAGGTGCTTTATGACCAAACTATTTTTATTTCTAAAGTGTGGCTTTAATAAATTCTATTGCTCATATTCCTCTAGATTATCGAAAAGCAGGCATTTTTACAAAATGTGTTCTTCCTACAGCATTTTGTGAATGCCTTTCCCCTGCTTCTTGTCTTCCGTCTTCTGTGGATTGGAAACTGTGTAAGTCCACAAAGCAGGTCCACATGTTCTGAAATGGTGGTGATGGGGACTTTGGCTATAAGTTAAAATGTTCTCTTTAATTCCACTCACATTATTAAGACAGGTAAATTATATTTTCATGAAATGTTTCCATGTTTGAAAACCTCTACTATATATGATGTAATTTCAGAGAGTCTCTCTGTAGCTGCCATTCTTGTATTTCTAATTCCAGATCACAGAGGGAAGTGCAAGCCTTGAACTGACACTACTAATTCAGAGTCTTGGTATCATAGAGAGAAGAAAAACATTTTTAGCTATGACTTTGAGGTAATTTAAAAAATTATCCCTAGGGATTCTTATTCTTATACCTTGAGTTAGAAGTCATAATAGTGTTACTGGAGAAGGAGGTATGAAGAAGAAATTCAGTTACAAAAAGTGTAGTTTGAGCTTAATGCATTAAGAATGGGAACATTTGCTAAATTCCAGCTTATTTGTTTAAGTGGTTTCCATTTCCCTTTCTTATGCCTTCAGTTTCCTAATTTATGGGCAAGTTTAGATATTCAGTAATACTTTTAAAAAGGTAAGCAGTAGTGCTGTGATTTGATGTGTCACCTGCAAGATTCAGGTATTGAGATGGTATTTTTTTTTTCTTTTAACTCATTTGCATTTGTTACAACTTTAAGCAGGATGTGACTCAAGCACTACATTTCCATCCACAAGACTGGCTCTGACTTATTTTTGAACAGCTTTATGATATGCTTAGTAGGCTTATAACTTTGCTCCTCCAAGCAATACTTTTCTTTGGAAAACAAGCCCTGTGGAGAGTTTCATCAAGTTGCTTCAGTTTGACCTATTTCTAGAGGACTAGTCCATGCAGAATTGGCAACTACAGGCAATGAAAAGTTCAAAGAGTAGATCCTACAAGATGTAACAATCGCTTTTCTTCTAAACATCAAAGTATAGCTCAGGAACACGTTAATAACAAGATTTGGTCTACTAAGGAATCCAGCTTGATAGCTAAACACTTTAGACCACAAAGTTAACATCATGTTACATACATCTTCCAACACACGTTACTTCAATCTGTTAAAATAAGCTGTGTGAAATGAAAAGAGCATGATTAGCTCTGCTTTAGTGCCTAAGGTATCACAGCATCACTTAGAAGTAGACAGAAATCGCTGGGCACGGTGGCTCAAGCCT
>NW_016107346.1:5688079-5754440 GCF_001604975.1 Cebus imitator | reverse complement strand
TCCTGCCTCAGCCTCCCAAGTAGCTGGGGCTACAGGCATGCAACACCACATGCAGCTAATTTTTTTGTATTTTTAGTAGAGACGGGGTTTCACCATGTTGGCCAGGATTGTCTCGATCCCCTGACCTCATGATCCACCCACCTTGGCCTCCCAAAGTGCTGGGATTAACAGGAAACTTTTTTATCTTAACAAAAATAAAGAAAAATATCCTTGAAAATGTATTATCAAAGGAATTGTAGAGTATTCAACAGGTAAGTCACCCCTCAGCTGGAGCTTAATTTACTTCTTCCACATGTGATGTGTCGTCATCTTCCCAGAAACGTACCTATTACATCACAGCTGAGACCAAGGACCAGGTAGCTAACAAAGCCTTTGTGAAACATCTTTGGAAGCATGTCTTAGAAGTGATCTATATGATCGAGCCCATTGATGAATACTGTGTTCAACAGCTGAAGAAATTTGAGGAGAAGACTTTAATATTAGTCACCAAAGAGGGCTTGGAACTTACAGAGGGTAAAGAAGAGGAAAAGAAAAAGGAAGAGAAAAAAGCAAAGTTTGAGAACCTCTGCAAAATCATGAAAGACATATTGGAGAAAAAAATGGAAAAGGTGGTTGTGTCAAACTGATTGGTGAGGCCTCCATGCTGTATTGTCACAAGCACGAGTGGCTGGACAGCAAACATGGAGAGAATCATGAAAGCTCAAGTCCTAGGAGACAACTCAACAATGGGCTACATAGCAGCAAAGAACACCTGGAGATAAACCCTGACCATTGCATTACTGAGACCTTAAGGCAAAAGGCAGAAACTGATAAGAATGACAAGTCTGTGAAAGATCTGGTCATCTTGCTTTAAGAAACTGTGCTCCCATCTTCCAGCTTCATTCTGGAACATCCCTAGACACTGGTTAACAGAATCTACAGGATGATCAAACTTGGTCTGGGTATTGATGAAAATGACCCTACTACTGATAATACCATTGCAGCTGTAACTGAAGAAATGCCACCCCTCGAAGGAGATGGTATTAAGTGGTGATTAAACCATAAGGTCTCCTCCCTCATGAATGGGATTAAGGCCCTTATCAAAGAGGTTTTTCTTAGTATTTATCTCTTTTCAACCTCCTTCCGTGTGAGGACACAGTCTTCCTCCCCTCCAGAGGATGCAGACATTACCAGACAACCAAACCTGTTGGCACCTTGATTTTGGACTTCCCACCTCCAGAACTGTGATGAAACAGAATTCCGTTCCTTATAAATTACGCTATCTCAGGTATTTGGTTATAGCAGCACAACTGGACTAAGACAAGTAGGTCAGCCAATTTCATAAATAAATAGGTTTCATTTTATTTTAAGAACTTCTTTGAGATACAGGTCACATTTCATAAAATTCACTCATTTAAAATATATATTTCAGAGATCTATTTAGTATAGAGTTGTCCCTTTGTGTCTACTGGGGATTGGTTCCAGGAACCCTTGCAAATACCCAAATCCCAGGATTCTCAAGTCTCTTAGTAATTGCATATAATTATGCAATTATATGAAATAGTAATTGCATATAATTTACACATATCCTCTCATATAATTTAAATCATCTCTTCCTTATTTATAATACTTACTACAATGTAAATGCTACGTAAAGTAGTTGCTATACCCTATTTTAATTTTTATTGTTATGTTGTTATTGTTTTATTTTCAACTATTTTTGATACACAGTTGGGCCTTACCTGTGAATGTGGAATTCATACATATGAAATGACAGCTGTATTTAGCATATTGGTCACACATCTGCCATTGCAATCAATTCTGGAATACTTTCATCACCCCAAAAAGAAACCCTGTGCCAATTAGCAGTCAGTTACACATTCTCTTTCCCCAAATCCCTGACAAATACTAGTCTAGTGTCTGTCTTTGTGAATTTGCCTATTCTATATATTTCATATAAATAGAATGGCAAAATGTGTAACCTTCTGTGACTACCTTTTTACATTTGGCATCATTTAAAGGTGTGTCTATCAGTACTTGATTCCTTTTTATTGCCAAACGCTATTCCATTCAATCGTTATAACACAGTTTATCCATTTATCATTTTATGGAAATTTAAATTGTTTCTGCTTTGTGGTTATGTATAATCCTGCTATAAACATTGCTTTTAAATTGTTTGTGTAGTCATATGTTTCCATTTCTCTTGGGTATATACCTAGGAATGATATTGCTGGATCATAGGTTACATCTGCTTAATGTTTTCTCAGGAAGTGCCAAACAGTTTTCCAAAGTTACTGCAGCATTTTGCATTCACACCAGCAAAGTATGAGGATTACAATGTCTCCACGTTCTCTTCAATAGGTTTATTGTCTTTAGTTTTTGTTATAGCCATCCTAGTGAGTATAAAATGGTGTCTCACTGTGGTTTTAGCTTGCATTGTTCTTGATGACTAATGATATTGAGCATCTTTTCATGTTCTTATTGGCCATTTCTATATATACTTTGTAAAATGTCTACTGAAATTCTTTGTTCATTTTTAAATTGGGTTTTTGCTTTGGTTGTTGAGTTGTGAAGGACCATTATCTCTTCTGTCTAGTAGAACCTTATGAGATATTCAATTTGCAAATTTTCTGTGAGTAATCTTTTCACTTTTTGATACTATTATTTAAAACATCAGAGTTTTACATTTTGAATTCCAATTAACCTATTTTTTTTTCCCTTTGGTCCTTGTGCTTTAGATGTCATATCTAAGAAACCATTGCCTAATCCAAAGTCAGAAACATTTGTGTTCATTGTTTCATTTAAGAGTTTTAAAGTGTTATGGGGCCAGGCACAGGGCTAATGCCTGTAATCCTAGCACTTTGTGAGGCTGTGGTGGGACAATTGCCTGAATCCAGGAGTTCAAGACCAGCAAGGGCAAGACTTTGCAGAGGTACAGTTATGGCTCACTGCAGCCTTGATATTCCAAGCTCAGGCAGTCCTCCCACCTCAGCCTCCCAAGTGCTGGGACTACAGTCATGTGCCACCATGGCTGGCTAAGTAAAAAAGTAAAAAAATAAGATAAAAAGAGTTTTAAAGTGTTAGCTCTTACTTTTAAATGTATGATCCCTTTTGAGTTTAGTTTCCTATGGGATGTCAGGGAGGGATTCAAACTCATATTTTCTTCAGGTGGATATTCAGTTGTTCCAGAATTATTTATTGAAAAGACTATGGTTTTCTCCACTAAAGTGTATGGAGTGTCACTTCTATTCCATTGATCTATACATATATGCTTACACCTACCTTTGAGTTAAATAGATATATTTAGGGTGCCATATTAATTCTCTTGTTTCATCAATTTTAATCATATTTTTGGAATTAGTATATTAGTTGTTGCCCTAGGGGTTGCAATTAATGTCTTGACTTAATGCGATTTTGTTAGATTAATACCAACCCAATTTCAACAATATACAAAAACTTTGCTTCTGTAGCTTTATTCTCTTTTCCTCATTATACTATCATTGTAATACAAATCACTTCTTCATATATCATACATTCATCGACATAATTTTACTGGCTTGCATAGAAACCCTTTTTCTAATGATGTTCTAAAACTAAGTAATTGTATATATTTATCACCAAACAGCTATGTTAGGTGACAGATGGGTAAATAGCTAGAAATGTGATTGCTAGATTGTGTAATAAGATAATTTTCAACTTTATAAAATACTGCTGACCTATCTTCCAAAGTGAGTGTACCATTGTTATTCCTACCAAAAATGAATGAAAGTTCCTCTTACCCTTGAACAGTAATTTCGTTGGATATAGAATTCTTAGTAGAGACTCTGCCTTTCAGTATCTGAATACGTCAACCCACTGCTTCCTGTCCTCTGTAGTTTCTGATGGGAAATCATCAGGAAATCTTATTGAGGATCCCTTGGAGTTGATGAGTAAATCTTTTTGTATTGCTTTTATTAATTTCATTTTATTTTTGACAATTTGACTATTGTATATCTAGTTATTAATTGTCGAACAGTTCACTCTACTTGAAATTTGTTGGGCTTCTTGGATGTGTTGGTTACAGTTTTATAAAAAAATTAAATTTAGAAACATTTTGGCTATAATTACTTCAAATAGCTTTTCTGCTCATTTCTTTCTTTTCTGTCTTTCTGCTATTCCCACTATACCTATGTTGATATGCTTGATAGTGTCCCATAAGTCTGTGAGGCTCTGTTAATTTTTTAAAATACTTTTTTTCTATCTACTCACCAGTTTATATTTTCTCAATCAACCTCTGTTTAAGTTTAATAATACTTCTTTCAACTAAAATATGCTGTTGAGGCTACCTGGTGATTTTTTCTTATAGTAATATTTAACGTCTAAGTGTGTAAAATGACTTCTTGTTATGCAACTAAAATGAATAAACATAAACTAAAGCCTTAACGTATGGATTTGTGGAGAAGTACCAAACTGAAGTCAGGGAACATAGACTTAAAGAAACTTAGAAGCTCAGTATTCCAAGGGACATCATATATTGCAGGGTTCCATCATTCCAAAGTTTGATTTCCATGCAATATCACATTTCAATAGCTGTTTCTATTCTATTTCAATACAGATCAATTACCAAAGGTGTGGCTCAGGGCAGGAGTCCTTAAGTTTCCATTTCTATTAAAAAAGTAATATTTTGTGAACTATAGTCTTTCTTGAAGTTTTAAAATTTTATAATACCATTTGATAATTCAAAATGCTATTTGGAAAAATAGCACTTTTAAATAAAGTAAAAATGGTATTCTTGCCCTAATAGCATACTTTGAAAATATCTTCTGATTAACTCAGGTTGAAAATCTTACCTAAACATTATTTAATATTTTCAGGTAATATTATGATTATTTTAGTAGATCCTCTTATTTGCCCAGTAATGCTTGTTAGATGAGAGCTATTTGTGTACTTAACAGCATTGTTTTATTTGGATTGGATTTACAGTATTTCTTTGATTGCAAAGATTGAGAGATAACGTTATCACCATTATCATCATTATTTTGAAACAGAATAATTTCTAATATTTCCATAGTATACATATAATTTATTAAAATTTTTCTCAGATTTTCATTTATGAAAAATAGGTAACTGTCAAAGAAATATGATAGATTTTTAGCAAGTTAATTTTTTTTTTTTTNCGGAGTTTCGCTCGTTACCCAGGCTGGAGTGCAATGGCGTGATCTCGGCTCACCGCAACCTCCGCCTCCTGGGTTCAGGCAATTCTCCTGCCTCAGCCTCCTGAGTATCTGGGATTACAGGCACGCGCCACCATGCCCAGCTAATTTTTTGAATTTTTAGTAGAGCCGGGGTTTCACCATGTTGACCAGGATGGTCTTGATCTCTTGACCTCGTGATCCACCCGCCTCCGTCTCCCAAAGTGCTGGAATTACAGGCGTGAGCCATCGCCCCCGGCCGCAGGTTAATTTTTTTCTCAATATTTGGAAAATAGCGTTTCAAGTATTTATCTTATATTAAGGGGCTTTTTCCTTTGTGTGTATGTGTGTATATTGTTTATGTAAGTGTGTTTTAATATATGTCTGTGTACACCGTCACTGGGAATTATCCTGTTACTGAGTTGATTGAGTTTAATAAACCCAGATTTTTTTCCTCCAAGGCTACTACTCTATTCTTTGTTGGGTTCCCTGAGAGGCAATTGGTGATTTAAAAGCTGATGTGCTTGTCTGGGGGCTTCAGTCGTCTTCTTATATTTACTTGTCATCAGGAGAATTTTGGGAAATGGTACAATTTGTGGGCTGATCCATGAAGCTTGGTCATTTATGGCAAATAATTGATATTTATTCAGAATAATGAAACTCTTTATGTTGGTCCTTACCAGCTTTTTCCTGTTAGTTTCCTGGCTGTTTGCATCACTGATCATAGCTGTATACATGTATGCAATGACTTAGTTTTAGAACATTGTCAGCAAAAGGGTTTCTATGCAAGCCAGTAAAAGAAAGGAAGTACAGAAATTATTTAAGAGAAAGGTAAGCAAAAACAGGAATGAACTACTTAAGAAAAGCTATATTGTCTTTAAAAATGTTATTGACTACTTAAATGTCATAAGGGAGGAGTAAAATATACTTTTACAAATCTTAATATTTTAAGAAAGCAATTGTTTTGTCTGAATTTCATTTAGAGGCATTTAACATTTTTAAAGTAATTTTAATTATAAAAAATTAAAGCTTGATCTTTTTATTTCTTTTAATTGATCAAAGATGTCTAGATTTTCAAATAAGTTTATATATTGTTATAGCAGGAATTTTTATGCATTGTATATAATGAACCTATTCAGTAACTACCTTTGCTATCACATTTCTCATTCACCATTCATTCTTTCAAGTGCATTTGCAATGTCTAATACTGATTCATGCAAATAAGTAAACTGTATCAAAGAAGAGACACTGAAAGGGAAGAAGTGTGGCCAAAGCATAAAGAGTATTTAATTATCCTCCTCACTCTTCTCCCTGAGGTTATTCTCATAGCTCCACAGTCATTTACTTACATTGATTTAAACTTTTTTTTTTTGTTTGGAAAAATTCTTGTGTCTTTTTTATATGTGTTTGTCTTTATTATTCAGTTAAGCTGGAAGCTACTCAAGGGGTCTTGCTTCTCCCAGTGGTTGAGAAAACCAGTACTTTGTTGAGTTGTGGCTGCTTCTGTGTGGTATGATGACTGGCAGACAGAGTGTACATTGCTGTTGTTTTTAACCAGGATGATGAATTATGGAAGTTAATATTCTATGTATGACATCCTCCTGTGTACCCTATCTCCAGCTCTCCTATCTCTGAAACTCTCTGATAGAAAGATCAATAGATGATCCCACACTTTATTCCCCTTAGGCTGATAATGGGACCACACAAGAGATACAACGTAGATTTATTGTGGGCAAGAAGGTTTTGGACTAAGAAAAACAGGAGAAAAAAGTGACATTAATTCGAGAGCAAAGGTCTAGATTTTTGTACCAGTCTAAGTATAACATTTCTGCCAAAATTTTGCAACCATTTAGCATGTGAATGGATCTTTACACAAAATCAAATCCTGATGGAGATGTGCTGCATGTTTATTACTTTCTCAACTTCCTCATTATTAAGGCAGTATAAAAATGACTCATTTCACAAGTGTCTATAGAAAGCTTGTGGCTAAAAAGTAGACTGAAATGGAAATATATAGTAAAGACAATTCAGAGTAAGCCGAAGCTATACTATTTGAAACACTGTTAACTCTCCTGTTTCCATGAATGCAGAGTGCAGCATATTTTAAATTTTAATTTGTGTTTGTATTCTTGGTAATTTTTATCCTCCCTCAACCAAGTCCTCTTTTAGTTGTTTGCTCTCATCTGTCCTAGAACATTCATATTTTATAGTAAGTAAAATGCCTGGTTAACCAAAGCTACTAATCCAAGAAGGACAGTTCCAGCAAGAAGTGTTTCGAGAATAAGTTAGAAACACACAAAATGAGCAAAGTTCAGACTGGCTGAGTAATGTTTTGGCTACTACTGCTGGAAGCATCTCTCACAACCAATTTACAGCTTTGCAAAGTTTGGGTTTTGGAGCAATCCCTGTCTCCTTATCCATTAGCAAGGCTGTAAGTTTGGCAACGGAGTGAACCTTGTCAGGATCAGAAGCAAGACTCTATGCGCTGACAGCGTCCAACAATACAACATGACAAATGCCTTGATATTTTAATTTGCTCCTCTCTAATTTGTAATAGCTACTAACTGCCTGATTAGTCAAGCGATATCCTAAAAAGAATTATACAGGGGCAGGGACTGTTGTGAAGGCTATTTCTGAAGTTAATAGCATAACAACATTTTTGAAAGAGGGTAAATAGAGGTATTCCAAAATAATTTGGAAAGAAGTAATTTTATTATTTATTTTCATTGCAGTAAAATATACACAAAATTAACAATTTTTAAGTAGAAATTATAGTAAAATTTAACGTCCCTTTAAAGTTCAGTGGCATTAATTACATTCACATTTTTTTGCCACCCTTACCATCATCTCCAGAACTGTTTTCTTCTTTCCTAACTGAAACTCTGTACTCCTTAAACAACTTCCTATTCTCCCCTGCCCCCAGCCACTGGCAAAACCATTCTACTTTCTGTCTCTGTGAATTTGACTACTTTTAGGAACCTCATATTAGTGGAATCATAGTGTTTGTCCTTTTGTATCTGGCTTATTTCACTTAGCATAATGTCTTCAAGTTTCCTCCATGTTCATCCAAGTTTCAGCATGCATCAATTTTCTTCCTTTTTAAGGCTGAATAATATTCCATTGTATAGAAACTATATTTTACTTATTCATTCATCTCTGTACATTTGTGTTCCTTCCACCTTTTGGTTATTGTGAATAATGCTATATAGACTTCATTTTTAAAAAAATCATCTCTGAAGCCAATGAGCTACTATTTTATCACAGTATTTCACGGTGGATTTCAGGATAGCAAATTCCTTTGAAGGACTGAGACCCAGAGACATTTTGCTGAAATCGTAAAATACACACACACATATATGTTTACTGCTAAAATATTCTTGGGAACCTTTAAATCAAGCAGAATACCCAGTTTTCCAGGTGGTTGTCTCATGTTTTTTTCCTTCACCGTCTTCTTAAAAATTATTTTTTAAAATAGACTATTCCATGCAGATATTACTCCTGGTTTTAGACAGTACAATTCTGTTGTCCATTCTTCTGTAATCTGTGATGGAAAAAACAGAGGTTCCCATGGTATTTTCAATAAGATAAAACCAAGACTTAATTGGGCATGCTTCATTCATGCGCAGTATTTCTGGATCTACTAACTGTGTCTGTTTACAAGGGAAAGGTGGCTGCATTATCTTTCAGAATGGAGTGATATATGCACCAATCGGCTGTGATATTTATAGGGGGAGGGTTCTGTTCCATGGATTTGGGATTTTATGAGATCCCCCTCGGTGGGATGCCTTTTAATTGCTTGAGTTATATTAGCCCTTGAGGTAAGATCCTTTTCTCAAGTGTCCAGCCAAGCCCCCTGCTCAGCCCTCCTCAAAGCCACAGTAAAATTGCCATGCTTAAGTAGGGTAGGAATGCTAACATCCCAGATCTGAGAGAGGTAATTTGGTCCAAAATGCGCTCCAGTAATGTTTATGTTTCAGATAAAGTGCTTACAACACTGCCACTGCCCTTTTGACCCCCATTTCCTTGTTCGTGTGCTTCTAGGAGAAAGTGATACTTAAATTCAAATCTTCACTTTTATTAGCTCACAGAGTGAACTAGGATTTCAGTCCAATCTTATTTCTGGTATAAACATCCTGTTACCATTCATATCTGGGAGATATCTTGAAAAAATGATTAAATACATTCCATCAAATGAACAAATAGAAACTCATCAGAATCTACCTACCTTTCTTTCCCTTTCTTTCTCCCACTCTGTTTCCTCTCTGTTTTTTCTTTCTTTCCTTCTTTTTCTTTCTTTCTTCCTTTTTTCTTTCTTTTCTTCTTTCCTTCCTTCTTTTCCTTCCTCCTTTTCCCTTTCCCTACCTACCTTTTCTCTATTTTTTCTCCTTGTCTTTTTCCTTCCCCCCATATCCTTCTCTCTCTCCCTGTCCCTCTTCCTGGGTTCCCCTCTTCATCCCTTTTCATCTTCCCTCCCTCTCTCCTTTCATTCCTCTTTCCTCTTTCCTTTCTCCTTCCCTCCTTCCTCTTTCCTTTCTTAATTTTCTTTCTCCTTCCCTCCGTTCCTCTTTCCTTCCTGTTTTTTCTTCTTTCTTTTCAAATATATGAATATATATATTGCAAATTCAAAGCAAGTCGTTTTCACAGTTTGTAGTATAATGGAACACACTTTCTATTCTTCTAAAGATAATTACTAGTTTTATAGCATTATAAACAAAAAATATTGCCTCCATAATTTCTAATATTCAGCACTACGTAAAATTATTCTCTATGGATCAATTAATGGTTGATCTTTTTAAATATCTTAGAAAATATTTAAAATAAGATTGTTTTCTCCAACGTTCTCCACTTTCTGCATTCTCAATCATTTCACTGCCTTTTGAAGTTTCTAGAGACTTTTTTGCTCTTTGACAGCTTCAGGAGCCTTTGTTCATGACATTTTTAGTTCTTGAAGTGTTCTCTTTCTTTACCTCAACATGGATACTACCTGCTACACTTTCTGGGCGTTGTAGAAAACATGGCCTGTACAAATTTAAATGCTATTTTCTCTGCAAAGGATTCCCAAATCTACCTCAAGACTCCACTAGGTTTAGTTTTGGACTTCTCCCTTCATACTTGCCCTTCCTCCTCTGAACATGGTACTTGCATATTTACTTGACTTTTTGTCATTAGACTACAGACCACTTTGAGTCAGGGGTTATGTATCGTTCCCTAGTGTATCTACCATACCCAGAAGGGTGCCTGGCTTCTGAGAGGTTACAAAGAAATATGTGTCTAATAACTGAGGAAGAAGAAAAACTGTACACATCATGAAGAAGATCTGAGATTACCATCATAATGGAGAGCTACTGAACTTCTTCATGCTTAATATTACACTGTCTTACAAATATAACCTCTAATCCTCAAAATCCCTGAAAGAAAAATGATTTTATAATACAAAGGGGAAGACTGAGGCTTGAGGAGATAAATCAATACTGATGAAAAACACATATTGACTAAAAGTGCCAAATTGAGAATAACTGAGAATATTGTGAACATCACAAAAAGTAATAGCTGTTCATTAGTGGAGTACTATCACTGGAAATGGTGGGAAAACACCAAAAGGTCAAGCAAAATTGTCATAGCCAACTTTGATAACTCTCTGGAAAATGGTCAAAAGTTTGCAGCAACTGAGCAAACACTGAATAGAGGAAAAGGTAATTCAAAAATAGTAGGAATGTTTTCCAGTGTTTTTACTTGTTCTTGCTCCATACCCCTCCTTGATTTGCTGGCAAACTTGATAATGGTAGCCTGTGCTGCCAGTTTGGGACCCTGGTCCTTGGTTCTGGAGGACGAATAGCAGATTTTATTTTCAAAGAATTGAATTTGACCTGTCAGTTGTCTGCTTAAGGACTCATGCAAGATTCTTGACTTTGTTTCACCTAACTTGAAATTCTCTTAGAGCACAAAAGCAGCTACATAGAGAGAATCACCCAAAAAGATAGTAAGGCAATGATAAATAACATGCAGGTACTTGGAGCAAAATAATAAAATCAAGGAAAGCAAATGACACACTGAAATGCTGGGAGGAAAGCTGGGAGTTTCTTTGGGAAAATGGGGAATTTAAAACCACTATGTGCACTGCCAAATTTAAAAAGACATACAGAAGCCAGGGCAGGATGCATGCTCAGAAGAGAACTGAGAAAACCCTAAACTTTCATCTCTGGCCAATCTTTAGACTCAGTGCAAGCAGGAAGTAGAGCTAAAGTTATAAGTGGGCTAGCTAAGTATTACAGGGTTGCCCCTTTCATAATAAAAACCTTAACAAAGTAGAAATAGAAGGAAACTTTCTCAACCTGCTAAAGGGCATTTATGAAAAACTCAAGGTGAACATCATACACAATGTTAAAAGACAGAAAATGTTCCCCCTAATACCAGGAACAAGCAAGACAAGTATGCCCAATTTCACCACTTCTGTGCAATATTGTACTTGAAGTTCTGATCAATGAAACAAGAAAAAAATAAAAGATATCCAAATTGGACAGAAAGAATCAAAACAATCCTAATTCACAGATGCCATACTCTTAGATGCAGAAAAAGTTTATAGAATCGACTAAGGTACTAGTAGAGCTAATAAACATTTCAGCAAAGTTACAAGACACAGAAGCAGCAACACAAATTTGCTGAAACTTCTACAGACTATTGATCAACAATTCAAAGAGGAAATTGAGAAAGCAATTTCATTTATGAGAACATTCAAAAGAATAAAATACCTAGCAATAAATTTAAGCAAGAAAGTGAAAGACCTGTGCTCTGAAAATTAAAAGTGTTTCTGAACAAGTTATTTAGAACATAAATAAATGTAAGATCATTTTGAGTTCATGGATTTACTTTGTGAACAACTGATTTTTGGCAAGGGCTCTAAGATCATCCAATGGAGGAAGAAAGTCTCTTCAGTGATTGGTGCTGGAACAACTAGGTCTCCACATGCAAAAGAATTATGTTGTGACTTCACAACATAAACACAAATTAACTGAAAAAGGATTAAAGACTAAATGTAAGAGATAAAACATAAAATTCTTACAAGAAAACACAGTATTATACCCTCAGTAATAAAAAGAAAATAACCCAATTTAAATATATAAAAATAATTTGAATCAATATTCCTTCAATGTAGATATGCATATGTCTAATGAGCACACAAAATGAAGTTTAATACCAGTTATTAGGAAAGTGCTAATCCAAACTACAATGAGTTATCAACTAATGCCCACTAACATAGCCACAATAAAAAAAACATAGAAAATAACAAGAGTTGGTAAGGATGTAGAGAAAAAAGAACCTTATACCTTGCTACTGGAAATGTGAAATGCTGTAGCCACTGGGTAAAGGTTTGGCAGTTTCACAAAAAATTAAATGTAAAATTACCGTTTGACCCAGGAATTCCACTCCATCATATATACTCAAAAGTATTGAAAATAGGGGCCGGGCGCGGTGGCTCAAGCCTGTAATCCCAGCACTTTGGGAGGCCGAGGCGGGTGGATCACGAGGTCAAGAGATCGAGACCATCCTGGTCAACATGGTGAAACCCCGTCTCTACTAAAAATACAAAAAAATTAGCTGGGCATGGTGGCGCGTGCCTGTAATCCCAGCTACCCAGGAGGCTGAGGCAGGAGACTTGCCTGAACCCAGGAGGTGGAGGTTGCGGTGAGCCGAGATCGCGCCATTGCACTCCAGCCTGGGTAACAAGAGCGAAACTCCGTCTCAAAAAAAAAAAAAAAAGTATTGAAAATAGATATTCAAGCAAATACTTGTACAGGAATATTTATAGCAGCACTATTCATAGTAGCCAAAGGGTAGAAATTACAAACATATCCATTCACAAATGAATGAATAAATAAAAAGTCATATATATACATAGAATGGCCATTATTCAGCCATGAAAAGAAAAGAGATACTGATATGTGGTACAGGGTGAATCTCAAAAACATTAAGCTAAGTTAAAGAAACTGAGCACAAAAGGTCACTTACTATATTATTCCCCTCATATGAAATCCCCACAATGGATAAAATAATAGAGATACAAAGAAGATTGGTAGTTGTCAGGGAATTAATGGGGAAAGCAACATACAAGTGGCTGCTTAGTGGATATGGGCTTTTCTTTTCGGGTCTTGAAAATGACTTGGAATTTGATATAGGTGGGTGGAACAACATTGTGAATGTACTAAATGTCACAATAAATTGAAATGGCTAATTGTGTTATGTGAATTCCACCTCAATAAAAAAAAGATATATAAAAGAATGACAGAAAAAGATTATAATTTGCTGAATTTTAAAAATCTGAATCCATAGTGATATTCACAAAAATGTAGAGAGAGGGAGGGAGAGAATGAAGTAGGGAAGGAAGGAAGAGAGGGAGGGAAGGAGGGAGGGAGGGAATGAAGGAAGAAATGAAGGAAGGAAGGACGGAGGGAGGAAGGAAGAAAGGAGGAAAGGAAGGAAGAAGGGTATTTTCATGGTTTTTAAGTGTGATTCCACAGATTACTTTTTAATGCAAATGAGGAAATCTACCTTTACTGTAAAAATATCTGGCAGACGACATCTCAACCCAGCAATTTTACTTAGCATTGCCAACTATGGAGCAAATTGACATCACAGGCCCCCTAGTAGGATGCAAAAGAAAGAATGCAATATCTGCTCTGTGATATTGTTGCCACAGATGCTTACAATGAATCATATCACATGGAAATAATCAGATGATTCAGATGTGGAACACATCATATGAGAGTCTAGACTCTTCAAAATGTCAATATTATGAAAGATGAAAAAATATGAAGGAATTATTCTAGGTTAAGTAAGACTAAACAGACTTTGACAACAAAATGTAATGTGTAACCTTGACTGAATCTGGAATCAAGAGGAAAACAAACCATCTTAGCTGTAAAAAACACATTTGGAACAACTGGGGAAATGTGATCATGAGCTGTACAGTATATATACGATTGTATCATTTATTCATTGCCTCTTCTAATAAACCCTTCAATATACACTCTGTGATAAACAGTGAAATTTCTTTAAACATTTCCCCTTTAAAAAGTGAGTATGATGGCAAGCTTTCTCAGTAGAGGGTACTAGAGGGACTTTACAGGAGCGAGAGACTCCTGCAATTTCCATGCCAAGGGGAGGCCATTCGAGAGGAGAGATCAGTGTTGGTACCATGGAGCCTGCCCCAACGTAAGGCCCGTAACATAATTTCTCTGCTATGAACCTCTGCCTGGCAATGGACTGTCTACAAACTTCTTAACATGGAAATCAATATCCCTGCTTACACACAGCTGCCTATAGCAGGAAGGGTTACAAACAGAACAGCTTAATTTTTGTATATATTTAGAGGTTTCCACAATAAAAGCTTTTAAAGTTGTTTCGTGAATCACTTAAAAAAAAAAAAAAACAAAAACAGAACAGCTACTTGTCCACAAGTTCTGTGTGGTCTTCACACAGCCTACCTGTGTCCTGGGTATTCAGGCAGAGCTGCCACTGCCTCTGAAGTGGTCTGCATACTCAGAGGTCTTCTCTACCTACTGTCACCTGGATGTCCACTGCCACTGGTTGCTCATGGCCAGCTCTTGCACCTATAATCCAGAGGGTTGTCTATTTCCCCAGAATTTCAAGAATAGCTCCAGCCTGGCTAAACTATTTAACTTCTTGACTATCTGTTGGATGACCCACCTCTGCTATGAGGTCTAAACTCCTTTTCAAGTTTGTTCTTCTCTGGGCACTCTCAGTCCTGGGTTACTGTATAGACTTCTCTTATATTTTATAGTTAGTCCTTTACTAGAGTTAACAATTTTATAGTTTAACTTACCCTGTTTAACATACTGTCTGGTATCGATCTCCTGATGACTACCCAGATTGCTACAGAATTGCTATCAGGCACAGTTCCAGAAAATATACCCCATAAAGATGACATATTAGTTGCCCGGCCTTCTGTAACAGATTACCCCAAACTAGGTGGCCTAAAGTAGCAGAAATTCATGGATCTCACAGTTCTGAGGCTAGGAATTAAAAATCAGAATGACTGAACCACAGTTAAGGTGTGGGCAGGGGCCTCACTCCCTCTGGAAACTCCAGGGGAGAGTCTTGTTCCTGTCCATTCCACATTCTGGGGGCTTCTGGCATTCCTGAGCTAACGGCTATTTCACTCCAATCTTGAAATCTCCTTGTATCTTTATATGGCCTTCTCCTCTGTATGTATCAACTCTCTCCCGCCTCTCCTCTAGGGATACATGTCATTGCATGTAAGGCCCACCCAAATAATTCAGGATATTCTCCCCATCTCATAATCTTTAATTTAATCTTATTTGCACTCCTCATCTTCTTTTTACCACAAAGATAAAATTCACAGGTTTCAGAGATTAGGATGTGAGATGTGTGAGACTTGTGATGGTTTAGGGGGGCATTTCTTAGCCTACCTCAGATGGGGCGTGAGGACTGGTTTGGTCATGCCCTTGGGTTTGAGCATGATCTCTGCCAGTGGGATTTGGGATACTAAATACCAATGGCATGAAATGACATTATAATTAATCCAGCCATCATCTGTGGCTGATTATAGTTAAGTGCCAATTTAAGCACATACCTTGGGAGTTCAAGTGGCTGCTGTTCTTAACTGAATGGCAGTAATAATGACTACAAAGGCTGAAGTGTGAGATAGATTTTGTGTGTGTGCACTTGAATGCTTACAAAGAGAAAATAACAAGCTAAGAAGGTCTGTTATCTTTCACTTCCAAGTCACAGTCTGAAAATCAGATTTTATGATTTTTTTTTTTCTAGTATAACAGGTGCAGGGCCAATATTGCGTAAGAGTTGTTAAATTACAATGACAATTGTATTACAAATGTATTATGACAATTCATAGTCTCTCAAAGTTTTTTATGTTAAAGGCCATTGATTGAAAAGGAATGGGATTCTAAAATTTGACATGAAGACATCTGGTTGAATCCAGGTAAAACTGATCATCTTGAACCCTCAACTCATTCTGACCCTCTCTTACCAAAGAAATGGCTGGTCATGTGGCACCAGGAGACTGCCTTTCTCAGCCTCAAACCCTTTGATACAATTAGCTGGGTTGGATACCTTGGAAAATAATGCTTGTTCGTTCGGGGACCCATCACAAACCCCCACCTCCATTGTCACTAGACCCATAGCTAGGGTCAAATCTCAGTGGGCTCTGGGGTGGCAGATAATATAACCCATGATGAAATATCAAGACCTTGCTAATATATATTGGCAGAAACCATGGAAACGTGAAGATATTGTTTAAGGATGTTAAACAATATTTAACAAATTGGGAAAAAAGGAAGGAATATAACACTAGATTTTGCTGCATTAATTGATATTAATTAATGAACAGCTTCAGTGAGGGGTGGTTCTGGGCAATGATGAAGGAAAATATCCCCAGTGGCAGGCCTTTGTGAAGTATATTTGTTGTCTATAATATCTGGAGTGAGAAGTGGCCCGAGTGCAGATCTATACTAATAGAGTACTTGCTAATTAATGGTTTCACTGAATAGTTAGGAACTTTCAAAGAAGTAAGCTTAGAAGACTTGTAACAGATGTGTTTGGGGAAGAAGTATGTGGATTAGTCTCTCAGAATGGACACAGACTGTGAAGATATTTTGTCCCATGTGGGTGCTCAGGAAAGGGCATCCACTGTAGTAAATAAGAATGTCTTGTATACTTAATATTTGAGTAGATTCTACATGTTCTCAT
Organism: Cebus imitator; assembly: GCF_001604975.1. Lineage (NCBI taxonomy): Eukaryota > Metazoa > Chordata > Mammalia > Primates > Cebidae > Cebus > Cebus imitator. The sequence goes on along the minus strand of NW_016107346.1, from coordinate 5,737,545 downwards.
GATTTTTAAAAGTATTATGTGAAGGTAAGGAATATGTTAATTAGCTTGGTTGTGATAATCACTTCATGATATATATATATGTCAAAACATCACATTTTAAACCTTAAGTACATAGATCTTTGTCAATACCTCAATAAAGCTGGGGAAAAATAAATAAAGTCATATCTCTGTGGATGTTACTCATTCTCTTTCCCTAGCCACCCCTATGCTTGACCAATGGACTGATGAACACAGTGACTGTAATAACAGGAATGTAGGCTACGTCTGGACTCAACAGGAACTTCTTATGAAGGTTGACCTGGCTACCACTAATGTGTAGCCTGAGCCGCCGTGTTTTTTTTTCCTTTTAATTATTCAAAGTTTCTTTCAAAAATATATATAAATTTATGGCATGCATCACTCAAATAATGTAACATTACACTTATTAAGTGATTTATCATTATTTCCCTCACTCCCACTCTTTCACCTTTCCAATTTTCCTTTATCTATTATTCCACATTCTACATCCATGCATGCACATTATTTAGCTCCCACTTATAAAGTGAGAATATATAGTATGTATCTTTCTATGTCTCACTTGTCTCACTTAAGCTAATGTCCTCCAGTTCCATTAAAGTTGCTTCAAAAGACGTAATTTTGCTCTTTTGTACTGCTAAATGGTGTCACGTTATGGACATGTACCACATTTTCTTTATCCGATTATCCATTGATGGACATTTAGGTTGATTCATATCTTTGCTATTGTGAACAGTTATGCCACAAACATATAGGTGCGATTATCATTTTTATATAATGATTTATTTTCCTTTGAGTAGTTGCCAGGTAGTGGAATTGCTTGATTGAATAGCAGTTCTATTTTTAGTTCTTTGAGAAATCTCCATACTGTTTTATGTTCCCACTAACAGTGTATAAGAAATCTCTTTCCTCCGCATCCTACCAATGTTTGTTATTATTTTTTTTTGTCTTTTTAATAATCATTCTGACTGGTCTTAGATCATATCTCATTGTAGTTTTAATTTGCAATTTTTTGATGATTAGTGATATTGAACAGTTTTTCATACAGCTGTTGGCCATTGGATGTCTTCTTTTGAAAAATGTCTATTAATGTTCTTTGGCCACTTTTTTTTCTGATATATATATATATATATATATGTATAATTATACTTTAAGTTCCAGGGTACATGTGCACATCTTGCAGGATTGTTGCACAAGTACACACATGCCATGGTGGTTTGCTGCCTCCATTCCCCCGTCACCTACATCAGGCATTTCTTCCAATGTTATCCCTCCCCAACTTCCCCACCCCCTGCTATCTCCCCCCTAGCCCGCCCAGTCCCCAACAGACCTCATTGTGTGATGTTCCCCTCCCTGTGTCCATGTGTTCTCATTGTTCAACACTCACCTATGAGTGAGAACATGTGGTGTTTTGTTTTCTCTTCTTGTGTCAGTTTGCTGAGAATGATGGTTTCTCGATTCATCCATGTCCCTGCAAAGGACATGAACTCATCCTTTTTTATGGCTGCATAGTATTCCATGGTATATATGTGCCACATTTTCTTTACCCAGTCTATCATTGATGGGCATTTGGGTTGGTTCCAGGTATTTGCTATTGTAAACAGTGCCTCAATGAATATATATGTGCTTGTGTCTTTATAATAGAATGATTTCTAATCCTTTGGGTATATACCCAGTAATGGGATTGCTGGGTCAAATTATATTTCTCTTTCTAGATTCTTGAGGAATCACCACACTGCCTTCCACATTGTTGAACTAATTTACACTCCTATCAATAGTGTAAATGTGTTCCTATTTCTCCACATCCTCTCCAGCACCTGTTGTCTCCAGCTTTTTTAATGATTGCCATTCTAACCGGCGTGACATGGTATCTCAATGTGATTTTGATTTGCATTTCTCTAATGACCAGTGATGATGAGCTTTTTTTCATGTGTTTGTTGTCTGCGTAAATGTCTTCTTTTGAAAAGTATCTATTCATACCCTACACCCACTTTTGGATGGGGTTGTTTTCTTTCTTGTAAATCTGCTTTAATTCTTTGTAGACTCTGGATATTAGCCCTTTGTCAGATGGCTGCTGGTTCACTCTAATGATTGTTTCTTTTGCTATGCAGAAGTTCTTAAGTTTAATTAGATCCTATTTGTCAATTTTGGCTTTTGTTGTCATTGCTTTTGGTGTTTTAGTCATGAAATCCTTGCCTATGCCTATGTTCCAAATGGTATTGCCTAGGTTTTCTTCTAGGGTTTTTATGGTGTTATGTCTTATGTTTAAATCTTTAATACATCTGGAGTTAATTTTTGTGTAAGGTAAAAAGAAGGGGTCCAGTTTCAGCTTTCTGTACATGGTTAGCCAGTTTTTCTAACACCAGTCATTAAACAGGAAATTCTTTCCCCACTGCCTGTTTTTGTCAGGTTTGTCAAAGATTAGATGGTTTTAGTTGTGTGGTGTTATTTCTGAGGCCTCTGTTCTGACCCATTGGTTTATATATCTGTTTTGGTACCAGTACCATGCTGTTTTTATTACTGCAGTCTTGTAGTATAGTTTGAAGTCAGGTAGCATGATGCCTCCAGCTTTATCCTTTTTGCTTAGGATTGTCTTGGCTATAAAGGCTCTTTTTTGGTTCCATATGAAGTTTAAGGTGGTTTTTTCCAGTTCTGTGAAGAAGGTCAATGGTAGCTTCATGGGGGTAGCATTGAATCTATAAATTATTTTGGGCAGTTTGGCCATTTTCATGATATTGATCCCTACTAACCATGAACATGGAATGTTTTTCCATCTGTTTGTGTCCTCTTTTATTTCCTTGAGCAGTGGTTTGTAGTTCTTGAAGAGGTCCTTCACATCTCTTGTTAGTTGTATTCCTAGGTATTTTATTCTGTTTGTGGCAATTGTGAATGGGAATACACTCTTGATTTGGCTGTCTGTTTGTCTGTTATCGTTGTATAGGAATGCTTGTGATTTTTTCACATTAATTTTGAATCCTGAGACTTTGCTGAAGTTGCTTATCATCTTAAGGAGATTGTGGGCTGAGATGATGGGTTCTTCTGAATATACAATCATGTGATCTGCAAATAGAGAAAAATTGACTTCCTCTTTTCCTAATTAAATACCCTTTATTTCCTTTTCTTGCCTGATTGCTCTGGCTAGAACTTCCAATATTATGTTGAATAGAAATGGTGAGAGAGGTCACCCTCATCTAGTGTCAGTTTTCAAAGGAAATGCCTCCAGTTTTTACCCATTCAGTACGATATTGGCTGTGGGTTTGACATAAATACCTTTTATTATTTTGAGATACATTCCATTGATACCTAGTTTATGGAGAGTTTTTAGCATAAAAGGTTGTTGAATTTTGTCTAAGGCATTCTCTGTATCTATTGAGATGATCATGTGGTTTTTGTCTTTGGTTCTGTTTATGTGATGGATTACATTTACAGATTTGCATATGTTGAACCAGCCTTGCATTCCCAGGATGAAGCCTACTTGATCATGATGGATAAGCTTTTTGATGTGCTCTTGCATTGGGTTTGCCAGTATTTTGTTGAAGATTTTTGCATCAGTGTTCATCATGGGTAGTGGCCTGAAGTTTTCTTTTTCAGTTGTGTCTCTGCCAGGTTTTCGTATCAGAAAATGAGTTAAAGAGGATTCCCTCTTTTTGTATTGTTTGAAACAGTTTCAGAAGGAATGGTACCAGCTCCTCTTTGTATGTCTGGTAGAATTTGGCCATGAACCTGTCTGAACGTGGACTTTTTTCATTCGTAGGCTATTAATTGCTGCCTCAACTTCAGACCTTGTTATTGGTCAATTCAGGGATTCACCTTCTTCCTGGTTTAGTCTTGGGAGGGTGTAAGTTTCCAGGAATTTATCCATTTCTTCTAGATTTACTGGTTTATGTACATAGAGTTGTTTGTAGTCATCTCTGATGGTGGTTTGTATTTCTGTGGAATTGGTGATGATGTCCCCTTTATCATTTTTTATTGCACCTCTTTGATTCTTCTCTCTTTTATTTTTTATTAGTCTGGCTAACAGTCTATTTTGTTGATATTTTCAAAAAACCACCTCCTAGATGTATTGAATTTTTGAAGGGGTTTTTGTGTCTCTATCTCCTTCAGTTCTGCTCTGATCTTAGTTATTTCTTGTCTTCTGCTAGCTTTTGAATTTGTTTGATCTTGCTCCTCTAGCTCTTTCAATTTTGATGATAGGGTGTTGATTTTAGATCTTTCCTTGGTTCTTATGTGGGCATTTAATGCTGTAAATTTCCCTCTAGACACTGCTTTAAATGTGTCCCAGAGATTCTGGTTCGTTTTGTCTTCATTCTTGTTGGTTTCGAAGAACATCTTTATTTCTGCCTTCATTTCATTGTTTATCCAGTCGACATTCAAGAGCCAGTTGTTCAGTTTCCATGAAGTTGTGCAGTTCTGACTTAGTTTCTTAATCCTGAGTTCTAATTTGATTGCACTGTGGTCTGAGAGAGTGTTTGTTATGATTTCCATTCTTTTGCATTTGCTGAGGAGTGATTTACTTCCAATTATGTGGTCAGTTTTAGAGTAGGTGTGATGTGGTGCTGAGAAGAATGTATATTCTGTGGATTTGGGGTGGAGAGTTCTGTAGATGTCTATTAGGTCTGCTTGGTCCAGATCTGCGTTCAAGTCCTGGATATGCTTGTTAATTTTCTGTCTCATTGATCTGTCTAATATTGACAGTGGAGTGTTAAAGTCTCCCACTATTATTGTGTGGGCGTCTAAGTCTCTTTGTAGGTTGTTAAGAACTTGCTTTATGTATCTGGGTGCTCCTGTATTGGGTGTGTATATATTTAGGAAACTTTGCTCTTCCTGTTGCATTAATCCTTTCACCATTATGTAATGCCCTTCTTTGTTTCATATGATCTTTGTTGGTTTAAAGTCTGTTTTATCAGAGACTTTTTTTTTGCTCTCTATTTGCTTGGTACATTTTCTTCCATCCCTTTGAGTGTATGTGTGTCTTTGCACAAGAGATGGGTCTCCTGAATACAGCATACCAATGGGTCTTAACTTTTTATCCAATTTGCCAGTCTGTGTCTTTTGATTTGGGCGTTTCGGCTGTTTACATTTAACATTAATATTGTTATTTGTGAATTTGATCCTGCCATTTTGATACTAGCTGGTTGTTTTGCCTGTTAGTTGATGCATTTTCTTCATTGTGTCTTTACCATTTGGTACATTTTTGCAGTGGCTGTTACTGGTTGTTCCTTTCCATGTTTAGTGTTTCCTTCAGGAGCTCTTGTAAGGCAGGTCTGGTGGTGATGAAATCTCTCAGCAATTACTTGTCCGTAAAGGATTTTATTTCTCCCTCACTTATGAAGCTTAGTTTGGCTGGATATGAAATTCTGGGTTGAAAGTTCTTTTCTTTAAGGATGTTGAATATTGGTCCCACTCTCTTCTGGCTTGTAGGGTTTCTGCTGAGAGATCCCCTGTGAGTCTGGTGGGCCTCCCTTTGTGGGTAACCTGACTTTCCTCTCTGGCTGCCCTTGGAATTTTTCCTTCATTTTAACCCTGGTGAATCTGATGATTATGTGCCTTGGGGTTGCTCTTCTTTAAGAATATCTTTGTGGTGGTCTCTCTATTTCCTAGATTTGAATGTTGGCCTGGCTTGCTAGGTTGGGGAAGTTCTCCTGGATAATATCCTGAAGAGTGTTTTTCAGCTTGGATTCATTCTCTCCATCACATTCAGGTATGGCAATCAAATGTAGATTAGGTCTTTTCACATAATCCCATATTTCTTGGTGGCTTTGTTCATTTCTTTTCACTCCTTTTCTCTAATCTTGCCTTCTCATTTTATTTTGTTGAGTTGATCTTCAATCTCTGATATCCTTCCTTCTGCTTGATCAATTCAGCTATTGAAACTTCTATATGCTTCATGAAGTTCTCATGCTATGTTTTTCAGCTCCATCAAGTCATTTATGTTCTTCTCTAAGCTGGTTATTCTAGTTAGCATTTCATCTAGGCTTTTTTCAAGGTTTTTAGTTTCTTTGCATTGGTTTAGAACATGTTCCTTTAGCTCAGAGAAGTTTGTTATTACCCACCTTCTCAACCCTGCTTCTGTCAATTCATCTAACTCATTCTCCCATCTTGTTTTGTTCCCTTGCTGGTGAGGAGTTGTGATCCCTTGGAGGAGAGGTGTTCTGGTCTTTGGTGATTTCATCCTTTTTGCACCGGTTTCTTCCCGTCTTCATGGATTTATCTATCTTTGGCCTTTGAAGTTGGTGATTTTAGATGAGGTCCCTGAGTGGATGTCCTTTCTATTGATGTTGAAGCTATTTCTTTTTGTTTTTTAGTTTCCTTCTAACAGTCAGGCCCCTCTGCTGTAGGACTGCTACTCCAGACCTTACTTGCCTGGGAATCACCCACAGGGGCTGCAGAACAGCAAGGATTGCTGCCTGTTCTTTCCTCTGGTAGCTTCATTCCAGAGGGTACCTGTGAGGTGTCAGCCAGACTTCTCCTGTATGAGGCATCTTTTTGGTTATATGGGGGTTAGGGAGCTGCTTGAGGAGGCAGTCTGTCCCTTATTTGAGCTCAAGTGCTGTGCTGGGGGCTCTGTTGCTCCCTTTAGGGTTTCTGGGCAGGGACACTTGAATCTGCTGCAGTGGAACTCACAATTGCTCCTTTTCCCATGTGCTGTGTCCCAGAAAGGTGGGGTTTTATCCGTAAGTCCCTGACATGCTGCTGCCCTTTTTTCAGAGATGCCCTGTCCAGCAAGAAGGGAGTCTAGTCACAGTCCGCCTGCAGAGGCACTGCTGGGCTGACATGGGCTCAGTCTAGCTGCTGTGTGAGCTTCCTGTGGCTTTTGTTTACACATGTAAGATTAGAACCGCCTAGGCAATGGCAGATGCCCTTCCTCCCACCAAGCTTAATCATCCCAGGTGGAGCTCAAACTGATGTGCTGGCTGCAAAACCCTAAAGCCAGAGTGTTTTAGTTTGCTGGTCTCTGTGGGGGTGGGACCCACCAAGCCATATCACTTGTCTCCCTGCATTCAGCTCCCCTTCTTTCTGGAGAGCAGGAAGCTCTGTCTCGCAGGCACTCCAGGCACCAGCCAAAACATCCTCCCAGATCTGTGCTGACAGGCACGGAGCTGGCTGGAGTGGCCACTCAGATCTGTGCTGGTAACTCATGGCACTTGTCAGCCCAGTGGGGATCTCCTGGTCTGTGGGTTGTAAAGACCTTGGGAGAAGTGTGGTATCTGAATCAGAGTGCCAGAGGGGAAAAGTCCCCAATGGCATCCATTAGGTAGGATGGGAGTCGTCTGGCCAGTTGCACTTCCCAGTGAGGCAGTGCCCCGCCTGCCTCAGTTTACCCTCCTTGGGCTACACCCACTGTCCAACCAGTCCCATTGAGATGAACCTGGTACCTTGGTTGGAAGTGTGGAGATCACTGATCTTCTGTGTTGCTCTTGCTGGGAACTGCGCTCCAGAGTTGTTGCTATTTGGCCATCTTGATGGAAGTCTCCTTTGCCCACTTTTCAGTGAGATTATTAGTTTGTGGTGTTGAGCTGTTCGAGTCCCTTGTAAATTCTGGATATTAGTCCTTGTTGGATAAATAGTTTGCAAATATTTGTTCCCATTCTGAAGGTTGCCTGTTCACATTCCTTTTTCTATGCAGAAGCCTTTTTAGTTTAATTAAGTCCTATTTGTCTATCTGCCAATTTTGGATATCAACATTGAGTTTCTGTTGTGGCACCATTCCCCGGGGACCACCCTGCCACCTAGTGGTAGGTTGATTGAATTGGCTCTCTTCCATCTTGGAAATGACACTTATCTTCATTGGAATATACATATAATCTGGATAGGAGTTTATCTTTCCTTCTGGTAATATTTTCTTTAGTACTACCATAAAAGGACTCAAATAATGCCTGACCCACCATGATGGCATTCCTCACAGTACTGCATCGGATCCAGAAGTATATTTCACAGCAAAGGAAATGCAATAATGGGCTCATGTCTTAGAATCAAGTGCCCTTCCCATATACCTCATTACCCAAAAGCAGTTGGCCTAATTGAAAGTTAAAATAGCTTAATAAAGACTCTGTTATTGTGTCAATTGGGAAATTACGCCTTGAATGCACAGGATTTTGTTTTATAGTGTGCAATTTAAGCTTTGACTTGGAGGTCACTGCATGGCATTGGTTTTTCTATAGTCAGAGTGTGTGTGTCCTGGAATCAAGGAGTGAAATTGAAAGTGGCCACTCTATTAGCTAATAATTCCCTGCAAAATTTTGCTCTCATTCTGACAATGTTGAGCTCTGCTGCATTGGAGATCTTAACATACAGGGGAATGCTTCCCATGGGGGACATGATAGGTCCATAGCAATGGCTTCATCAAATTGAAAGATGAGGTTTTGATCTGGTCATTTTGAGTTCCCTCCACTATCAAACAAATAAGCAAACTAACAACAAAAAAAGCTAAAAGGGAGCTAATCTACTGGCTGGAATGATTGATTTTGATTATCCAGAGTAACTTGGGTTGCTGCTGTAAAAGAAAAAAGATGGACAATATCTGGAAACTATTTTTATCTACACAGAAAAAAAACCCCACAACTTTCATAAAAACCAAAAAATTACCTTAGCACTTATAGTACCTGGTTTTAACTTAATATCACTGAAAAAGGCACTGAAGAGATGGAAAAAAACAACAGCCCTGAATCGCCAATGCCACTCCTCCCAAAACCTTCCACAGTGGCCACATGGTACAGAGAGCATCTCTGGTTGCTGGGGGCAGGAGAGCACAGCAATTGTGATGCAGTGAACTCAGTGTTGTCCTATTAGAGCAGAAAGGAAAACTGGATGAAACTCAGCTGATGCCTGCCCACAGAGATAGCATTTAAGCCAGTACTACCCAGAAAAGAATTGCAAATCTCAACAGTTCTAACTTGAACTATCACAAACCTCACCACCAATGACTATAGTGCTCTCTGAGTAAACTTGAAAGGCAGTCCAGGCCATTAGGACTACAACTCTTAGATGAGTCCTGGTGGTGGACTACGCCCAGAGACGGTGGACTGGGAAGGAGGGGTACACAACATACTGAGACACCAGCTAGGGCAGCCAAGGGAGTGCTGGCATCACCCCTTCCCTAGCCTCAGGCTGCGCAGCTTGAGGCTCCAAAAGAGACACTCGAGGAAAGAAAAAGGAAAAGTGGGAAGGACTTTGTCTTGCATCTTAGAAACCAGCTTCACCAGAGCAGGATAAGGAGCCAGTTAGAATGATGAGGCCCCCATTCCAGGCCCTAGCTCCCAGATATTACTTCTAGACATACCCTTGGCCAGAAGGGAACCTGCTTCCTTGAAGGAAAGGACCCAGTCCTGGTAGCATTCATCACCTTCTAACTGAAGAGCCCCAGGTACTATGTCAAGGGCCTTGGGTGAGCCTCTGAGACTAGCCAGATTTAGGTGAGACTAAGCAAATTACCAGCTGAGGTGGCTATCAGCAAAACTCCTCTTTGAGAAAAGCAGAGGGAAAATTAAGGGGATTTTGTCTCGCACCTTAGGTACCAGCATGGCAACAGAGGGTAGACCACCAAGTGGGCTGTTGGGGTCCCTGATTCAAGGACTTGACTCTTAGATGGCATATCTGAATCTGCCCTGGGCCAGAGGGCAAGTCCCAGGCTATACAGCATTCACCACAAGCTGACTTAGCCTTTGGGCCTTAAGGGAACATCGGTGGTAGTCTGGCAGTACTCCCCATGACCTTTGGTAGTGGTGGCTCGGAATAAATCTTCTCTTCTTTGGAAAGGGGTGTAGTAAGAACTGCATCTTGTGGTTTGACTGCCAAGTCAGCCTCAGTGTAATAGAACACCACGTAGATTTATAAAGTTTTTGACTCTAGTCTCTAACGGACAGAACCCCTGGATAGCACCTTAGGACCCACCAGGGGCCTAAGGGACCACACCACCTTGAAGGGAAGGACACAGGCCTGATTGCCTTTACCAAATGATGATTATAGAGCCCCAGGGCCTAGATCAAACATAGGCAACTATTGCCAGGGAGTGATTACAGCAGGACTTTGGTGAAACCCAGAGCTTCAGGCCTGATTCAACACAGTCATAGTGGTGGTGGCCATACTGGGGCTTATGTCATTTCACCCCTAGCTTTATGTGGCTCAGAACAGAGAGACTCTATTTGGGAGAATGCAAGGGAATAGAACAATAGTCTTTTCCTGGTAATCCAAAGAATTCTCCCAGATCTTGTTCAGGACCATCAAAGTGTTTCCTCTATGAGTCTGCAAGAACTACAGTGTTTCTGGAATTAGAGTACCTGCTAACATCACACTTGAGTCCTTCAAAATACCTTTAAAATCTTCCCAAGAAGGACAGGTACAAATGAGCCCAGAGAATGAATGCTACAATAAACACTTACTCTTTAATACCCAGACACTGAAGAACTCTACTAGCATCAACATCATCCAGGAAAACATGACCTCACCAAATGCACCAGGGACCAGTCTGAGATGAAAGGTCACATATCTGAGAGACAGAGATATGTTACCTTTCAGATCAAGAATTCAAAATAGCTGTGTTGATGAAACTAAAAAAAAATTTAAGATAACACAGAGAAGCAATTCAGAATTCTATCATATAAATGTATCAATGATACTAAAATAATTAAAAAGAATCAAGCAGAAATTCTGGAGCTGAAAAATACAATTGATATACTGAAGAATGCATCTGAGTCCTTTAAAAGCAGAACTGACTAAGCAGAAGAAAAAAAGGAACAAAATGGCAAGAGTAAATCCTTGTCAATAATAGCATTGAATATAAATGGACTAAACTTCTAATCAAAAGACAGAGTGGCTGATGAATGAAAAAACAAGACCCAAGGATTTGCTGCATAGAAAAAACACACTTCATTCATTAAAGGCAAACAAAGATTGAAAATAAAGGGATGGAGAAGGATATTCCATGCCAACAGAAATAAAAAAAGAACTGGAGTAGCTATACTTCAACAAAATATATTTCAAGAAAAAAGCTATAAAAAGAGACAGAGGTTACTACTATATAATAACAAAGGAGTCAATTTAGCAAGAAGATATAACAACTAAAATGTATATGCAGCCAACTCTGGAACACCCAGATATAAAAAGGAAATATTATTAGAGCTAAAGAGAGAGATAGGCCTCAATACAATAATAGCTGGAGACTTTAACACCGCATTTAGAGCAGTGGACATATTTTCCCGGCAGAAACATTGGATTTAATCTGTACTATAAACGAAATAGATCTAATAGTTATTTACAGAACATTTCACCCAATGGTTGCAGAATACACATTCTTTTCCTTAGAATATAGATTGTTCTTAAGGATAGACCATATGTTAGGTCACAAAACAAGTCTTAAAAGATTCAAAAAATTGAAATAATGGTAAGCATCTTCTCTGACGCAATGGAATAAGCTAGAAGTTAATAATAAGAGGAATTTTGGAAATTATACAAATACACTAAAATTAAACAATATGTTCCTGAATGACCAGTGGTTCAAAAAAGAAATTAAGAATAAAATTTAAAAGTCTCCTAGAACAAATCATAATGGAAACACAATATACTGAAACATGTTGGATACATCAAAACCAATACTAAGGGGAAAATTTAAAGTTATAAGTGCCTATATCAAAAAAAGAGGAAGATTTTTAAATAAACAATATAATGATGTATCTTAAAGGACTGGAAGAGCAAGAGTAAAACAAACCACCAAATTAGTAGAAGAAAAGAAATAATAAAGATCAGATCAGAAATAAATGAAGAAAATATACAAATAAATAATTTCAGAAATGAAAAAGGAGACGTTACAACTGATACTGCAGAAGCTCAAAGGATCATTAGTGGCTACTATGAGTAACTCTATGTCAATAAATTTGAAAATCTAGACGAAATGGACAAATTCCTAGAGACATGAAACATACCAAGACTGACTCAGAGAGAAATCCAAAGCCTGAACAGACCAATAACAAGTAACAAGATCAAAGCCATAGCAAAAAGTCTCCCAGCAAAGAAAAGCCCAGGACTCAGTGACTTCACTGCTGAATTCTACCAAATATTTAAAGAAGAACTAATACAATCCTACTGAAACTATTCTGAAAAATAAGAGGAAATGCTTCCAAACTCATTCTATGAGGGCAGTATCATCCTGACAGCAAAACCAGACAAAGATACATCTAAATTAAAAACTACAACCCAATATCTCTGAGGACTATCAATTCAAAATTCTGCAACAAAAAACTAGCAAATGGAATTCAACAATACATTAGAAATATCATTCATCATAACCTAATGGAATTTATCTCTGGGACGCAAGAATGGTTCAACATGTGCAAATTAATTAACATGATACATAATATCAACAGAATGAAAGATAGAAACCATATGATCATTTCAATTGATGCTGAAAAAGCATGTGGCAACACTCAACATCCCTGCATGATAAAANAAAAAAAAAAAAAAAAGAAACCTCAAAAAACTAGGGGTTGAAAGAACATACCTCAACATAATACAAGGCATGTATGACAGACCCACAGTTAATATTATACTGAATGGGGAAAACAGAAAGCCTTTCCTCTAAGATCTGGAACATGACAAGAATTCTCACTGTAACCACTGTCATTCAACATGGTATTGTAAGTCCCAGCTAGAGCAATAAGACAACATAAATATACAAAGGGCATGCAAATTGGACAGGAAGAAGTCAAGTTATCCTCTTTTGCACATGTTATAACCTTATATTTGGAAAAACCTAGAGACGCGGCAAGAAAACTATTAGAACTAATAAACAAGTTTAATAAAGTTGCAGGGTACAAAATTAACATACAAAAATCAGTAGCATTTCTATATGCCAACAGTGAACAATGTGAAAAAGGAATAAAACAGCAATTCCATCTACAAGAGCAACATATACAATTAAATACCCAGGAATTAACCAAAGAAGTAAAAGATGTCTATAATGAAAACTATAAAACACCAATGAAAGAAATTGAAGAGGACACCAAAAAATGAAAAAATATTCCATGTTCATGAATTGGAAGAATCAATCTTGTTAAAATGTCCAAAACACCCAAAGTAATCTACAGATTCAATGCAATCCCTGTCAAGGTACCAATGACACTCTTGACAGAATAGGAACACAATCCTAAAATTTATAAGGAACCACAAAAGGCCCAGAATAGCCAAAGTTATTCTAAGCAAAAAGAACAAAACTGGAGGAATTACATTTCCCGACTTCGAATTTTACTATAGAGCAATAGTAACCAAAACAGTATGGTACTAGCATAAAAACAGAAACATAGACCGATGGAACGGAATAGAAAACCCAGAAACAAATCACACACCTGCAGTGAACTCATTTTTGGTAAAGGCACCAAGAACACACACTGGAGGAAAGATAGTCTTGTCAATAAATGGTGCTGGGAAAACTGGATATCTGCATGCATAAGAATGAAACTAGACCCCTACTTCTCACCATATACAAAAATAAAATCAAAATGGACTAAAGACTTCAATCTAAGACCTTGAACTATGAAACTGCTACAATAATACATTGGGGAAAATCTTCAAGACATTGGTCTGGGCAAAAATTTCTTGAGCAATACCCTATAAGCATAGGCAACTAAAGCAAAAATGGATAAATGGGATCATTAAAGTTGAAAAGCTTTCTCTCAGCAAAGGATATAATCAGCAAAGGGAAGATAAAACCCATACAATGGAAGAAAATATTTGTAAACTACCCATCTGACAAGAGATAAATAACCAGAATACACAAGAAGCTCAAACAATTCTGTAGAAAAAAAGTTTAGTAGTCCGATCAAAAATGGGCAAAAGATTTGAATAGATATTCTCAAAAGAAGATGTAAAAGTGGCAAACAAGCATATGATCAGAGAAATGCAAATAAAAAATACAGTGAGATATTCTCTTACCCCAATTCAAATGGCTTATATCCAAAATACAGGCAATAACAAATGCTGTTGAGGATGTAGAGGAAAGGGAACCCTTGTACACTGTTGGTGGGAATGTAAATTAGTACAACCACATGACGAATGGTTTGGAGATTCCCCAGAAAAACTAAAAATTAAGCTACCATATGATCCAGCAATCCCACTTTTGGGTATATGCCCAGCAGCGGGATTATATCGAAGAGATATCTGCACTCTTGTTGTTGCAGCATTGTTTACAATAGATAAGATTTGGAGACAACCTGATTGTATATCAAAGAGATATCTGCACCCTTCTTTGATATATTATAATCAACATACTGAAGAGATATCTGTACTCTTGTTTGTTGCAGCATTGTTTACAATAGATAAGATTTGGAGACAACCTAGCTGTCCATCAATAGATGAATGGATTAAAAAATGTGTTACCTATAAATAATGAAGTATTATTCAGCCATAAAAAAGAATGAGAACCAGTCATTTGCAAAAACATGGATTGAACTGGAGATCATTATGATAAGCAAAATAAGCCAGATACAGAAAGACAAGCTTTGCATGTTCTTATTTGTGGGATCTAAAAATCAAAACAATTGAACTCATGGAAATAGAGAGTAGGATAGTTACCATAGGCTGGGAAAAGTAGTGGGGGAGCTGGGGAAAGACAGAGATGGTTAATGGGTACAAAAAATAGAAATAATGAATAAGAGCTACTATTTGATAGCACATCAGAATGACTATAGTCAATATTAACTGAATTGTCCATTTAAAAATAACCTAAAGAGTATACTGGATTGTTTGTAACTCAAAGGACAAATGCTTGAGGGGATGAATACTACATTCTCCATGATGTGCATATTTCACATTGCATGTCTGTATCAAAACATCTCATGTATCTCATAAATATATACACCTACTTTGTACCCACAAAAATCAAAAATTAAGAGAAAATCAGCTAAGAGTTATTGGAGTTCAAATTTACAATTTAAATTTAGGTAACATCATTTTGTGAAATAGTGACTGAATCTGAGGAGTAATTAATGCAGCTCACAGTGGACATGCTGGGGCTGTGTGTCTTCTTTGGGGGAAGAGTGAGAACTTCCTTTCTTGCCAACTTGTGTAGAAAGGTTCGTTTGTAAACTGAGTAGCTAAAGTGGTGGACTGTTTCAGTTATTAATTTATTGCTTCTCATCTCTGAATGCAGCCTTCCATGTATACTCTATGATAAACAACAGGATTGGTTTAAGTATTTCTCCCTCAAGGTGAGTATGATGGTAAGCTTTCTCAGTAGATTGTGCTGGAGGGACATTATAGGAGGAAAAGGCAAACTGCAATTTCTAGAGAGAGGGTTTTACAATGGGTGTGTGAAGACAACTAGTGGAGCCTGCAGTAGCCGTGGATCAGAACACTATTCCTCTGTGACCTCACAGGCTCTACCTGGTGATAACCTTTCTGTAGTATTTTCAACATGAAAACCAAAGCTCCCAGTCTACACACAGACCTGTGATGCAGTGGATCATACACTAAGCAGCCTTTCCAAAAGCCTTCATGCAACTTGTGCAAGCAGCCAAGGGCCCAGGCAATCCATACGGAACTGCTTCTCACTCTACAATTCCCCGTGCAGCCCACATGCTCTGAAGACCTTTGCCACCACTGGCACCTGAACTCCTACAGCATGTCTATACCACCAGTTCTTGATCACCTGTTCCCTCTCTGCACTCCAGGGAGATACCTATCATTTGCTCAGAATTTCCAGACCATCTCTGGTCTAGCTAAACTACTGTACTTCTCTGCCATCTGGCTATCTGGTGGTTCCACCTTACCTTCTCCTCCAAGGCATTCCTTCCACATTTGTTCTTCTATGGATACTCTCCCCTAGTCCTAGGTACTATATGGATTTACCCTCACATCTTATACTTAGTCCTTTACTATAGTTGATCATTCTCATAATAAGCATTCCCTGTTTAACCTACTGTGTTGTTTCTACTTTGTCATTGGTCCCAAATTCTATAATAGTCTTCTTGATTCAATATTATATTATTTGGATATAAAAAAGGAAAAGAAAGGGTACTCATTACTTCTGGGGAGGACCATGAGATTAGGTTTGGATGTTGGGGGTATTTTATTGTTCTTCATAGTGCTTGAAATTTTCATATGGAAACTGTTTCATATAATACACAAATAAAATCATTGAATAAAAAGTTGTGCCTTTTGACACATTGAAACAATCATTAATATGCACATAATTATTAGGAATTAATTTTAATTAGTATTATAATTAGAATATAATTATTCTAAACCTATTTATAAAATGTTAATTTATTAATGTAATTAGCAAAACTCATTTTTACATTTATATGTAAATTACATTTCTGGATATAATTTGTTGTATAACTGGCCTGGTTTATCTGTAATTTCAGCTTCTAAGTAAACATAAGCCACAGCTAAATATCTCCTTGCAGCCAAATGCCAGATGGAGGGGCAGAAATAATTTGGAGAAATTCTGCTAATCATCACTTTTCAACCTATGTTGGTAAACTTTCACAGGATTAGGAAAGCAAAGGTTTAAAAAAATGTTAATTTTTCATTTTTCCTCTAAGAGAATATTATTTTGGATAATACTGAATTTGTAACTATTAATGCAGCTTCAACTGTATTTGAAAGATAACAGAATACGTTTTCAAGGAAATTACATCCCCTACTATGTTTAGCACTCATACTGCTTGCTAAACCATTTAAAAAACTTAATATTTTATGCCTCGCATATCACCCTTATTAAGCGCACACACACACACACACACACACACACACACACACGCACAGGAAGGTACTGATACATGTTATAATGCTAAGTTAAAAGTTCTAAAGACTGGAAATTCTAGATTAAGTATCAACTACATATTGTATTTTCTAAAATGTTTTATGAAAGCCTAGAGTTGGTGTTAGAATTATTTAATAAAATCTTCACACTTCACGTCAATCCAATAAAAAAATTAGAAAAGAAAAAAGAGTGAGAAGTCTTAGATATGGGGGACATTGTTAAATTCTCTTTTTTTCCCTCAAAGTTTCTGGCTGATAGGGAATGTAATTAAAATGTAGAATTCACAGCAATTAGTCTTGTGTGTCTGATTTTTGCATATCTTGGAATAGATATGTTTAAATACTCCTATTAAAATTGTAATAGAATAAATATGAAGACTTAGACATAACCAGAAACATCTTCTTCTTTTCAATCTTTAAACAAATTTATTTTACATTAATATATATATTTTCTCATAAGTTATTGGGGTACAGGAAGTATTTGGTTACATGAGTAAGTTCTTCAGAGCTGATTTGTGAGATTTTGGTGCACCCATCACTCAAACAGTATACACTGCACCATATTTGTAGTCTTTTGTCCTTCGTCTCCCCTGTCTCTCTTCCCCACAAGTCCCCAGAGTACACTGTATTATTCTTATGCCTTTGCATCCTCATGGCTTAGCTTCCACATATTAGAATATATGATGTTTGGTTTTCCATTTCTGAGTTACTTCACTTAGAATAATAGTCTCCAATCTCATCCAGATCACTGCAAATGCTATTAATTCATTCTTTTTTTATGGCTGAGTAGTAGTCTATTGTGTGTATTTGTGAGTGAGTGTGTGTGTGTGTGTGTGTGTATATATATACATACATACACACATACACACACACACACACACACACACACCCCACAGTTTCTTTATTCACCCGTTGATTGATGGGCATTTGGGTTAGTTTCACAATTTTGCAATTGTGAATTGTGCTGCTATAAACATGCATGTGCAAGTATCCTTTTTGAATAATGACTTATTTTCATCTGGGTAGACACCCAGTAGTGGGATTGCTGGATCAAATGGTAGTTCTACTTTTAGTTCTTTAAGAAATCTCCACACTGTTTTCCATAGTGGCTATACTAGTTTACATTCCCACCAGCAGTGTAGAAGCGTTCCCTGATCACTGCATCCACACCAACATCTACTGTTTTTTGATTTTTTAATTATAGTCATTTTTGTAGGAGTAAAGTGGTATTGCTATGGTTTTGATTTGCATTTCCCTAATCATTAGTGATTTTGGACATTTTTTCATATGTTTGTTGGCCATTTGTATATATTCTTTTGAGAATTGTCTATTTATGTTCTTAGCCCACTTTTTGATGTGATTGTTTTTTTTTCTTACTGATTTGTTTAAGTTCATTGTAGATTCTTGATATTAGTCCTTTGTCAGATGTCTAGATTGTGAAGATTTTCTCCCGCTCTGTGGGTTGTCTGTTTACTCTGCTGACTGTTCCTTTTGCCATGCAAAACTCTTTAGTTTAATTAGGTCCCAGCTATTTATCTGTTTTTATTGCATTTGCTTTTGGGTTCTTGTGGCCAGAAAAATGTTAATTTGTTTTATTGTCCTTTTTTTCATAGTTCTGTGGTTCTTTAATCAAATATTATAATGCTTTATAAGCACATACATGAAAAATAGATAAATTATTGTCTGAAGGGCTCATTATTATCTTCCTTGGTATCACAGGGATTCTACTTTGTTGATATTGCAGAAGCATGCTTTGGTAATTGAATTCTTAAACAAAATTTCTATCTTTATTAAAAATAAATTAAAGAAATGAGGAGTGTTACTTGTGAATGCAGAAGAGACATTCTATTGATTGCTACTCCAGAAGTCAGCCAGAGAACTACCATGTGCCCTACCTAGGACATTGGAAGTCAATCACTATTACTGAAGATATTCACAACTTGTTGTACATGGGCAGGTTAAAAAGGGTATAAAATAGAATCCAACTTATATTTGAAGATATCTTTGTTATCAGGAATGCATAAACAAAAAGATATTGAGTATTCGCCAAGGCAGAGTGAATGCTAAAATTAGTTTCAAAAGTTTGGAATCATTGGAATTCACAGAGATATCCGGTGAAAGAAACTGAAAGCTGGAACACTTCAGTGTGGACACTGGCTTTGGGATAGACTAGGGAAAATGGGCAGAAGGTGTGGACACAGAAAGCAGGTAAGAGCATTTCCAGTGAAGCAGACAAAAAAAGAGAAAGTCCAAAGAAATAATCAGAAAAATATAATATATAATACCTTATTAAATTTGTTCCATGCATTAAGAAATATTTGGTATTTATTTTACACGTAGACAAAATCTTTTTCATCATAATTAACAACCACTTCTGCATAGATACTGTTTAATGAAAGTGGATGCTGTCTGTTGAAAGTAGCGTTATGGCTTATGATGCTTGTTCCCTGAGATTATTGAAAGCGGAATGAGACCCAGTATTAAGTGAGGCAAGGAAGTCATACTTCAGCTTCATAGATATACATGACCCCAATGCATGCTGCAGAGTCATATGAATTTTTACATAACGAGATATCACCACACGCTCATCAGAATGGCTAATGTAGTTCAGAATATGGAGTAACTGGCACTCTCATATATAGCAAACCAGAGTGTACAATGCCCTGGAAAACTAACAGTGCTACCCTATACCCAGAAATTCCATTGCAATGTATCTAGAAATGAATACATGTACTCACAAACTTGTACAAAACTTTTCATAGCTGCCTTATTCATAAAAGCCAAGTCATAAGGAAAGAAAAAAACGAAACAAATATCCATTGACAGAATATTTTCATACAATGGAATACAACAAAGTAATGAAGAGAAGTAACTAGTGATCTGTGTACAATGAGTTGAATATTTGTGTTCCCTCCATTCATATGTTGAAATCCTTACCACCAAGGTAATAGTACTCGGAAATGTGGCCTTTGAAGGGTGGTTAGTTCATGAGGGTGAAGCCCTCATTAATAGTACCCTTACAAAAGAGGCCAGGAAACCCCTCACCCTTTCCAGCACATGAGGATACACTGAGAAGGTGCCATCTGTGAACCAGGACGAAGGCCCTTACCAGACACCAGATCTGCCTGGCACCTTGACCTAAGACTTTCCAGTGTCCAAAACTGTGAGAATTACATTTCTATTGTTCATAATCCACTCAGTTTATGGTATTTTATATGACAACCTGGATGTACTAAAATAATATACAACAAGTTGGATTAATAAATTTCAGGAAATTAATGCTGAGTCACAAAAGTTGGTAAAATAAAGAATCCCATGTTCAAAAGCAGATCAAACTAATCTGCAGTGACAGGAGACAGAGTGGTTGGAGACGGAGGACAGCATGGAGATTCGCTGGGAAAGGTAACGAGAGAATTTTGTGGGGCCCTAGAAATGTTCTAGATCTTTATTGGGGTGACTATACACATTGATTCATGTATTAGCTATATGTAAAATATGATGATCTAAATAAATGGATAAATTAATAAACATATCAATTTAAAAAATACTTGCTAATTGTTTTCCATCCTGCTACTAATTATTATTATTACTACTTGTGATTTTGATATTGAATGCCAAATGTCTATGTCATAGCTGTGAGCAGGGTGGGGATGGCTTAGAGTAAAAAGAAGATAATAGCCTGTAATTATTTAGTATGATGAGTTCTGGAGGCCCACTGTGGCTGAATCTAGGCCCAACTGCTTGCTGGCTCTGCAAATTTAAGCAAGTGTGGTTAAATTCTTCTAAACCTTTGTTCCCATTCTTAATACACAGGTAATAATTGTACCTCTCACAGTTTTTCTTTTTTTTTTTTTTTTGAGAATTAAAACATTTGTAAGATACCCTATGACATGTAAAAACTACATATCTACTATTTTTATTTAAATGATTAATTTTTTAAAATATATTTTTTACTGTACTTTAGATTCTGAGGTACATGTGCAGATCATGCAGAATTGTTGCATAGGTACATACACGGCAATGTGGTTTAGTGCCTCTAACCCCCTGTCACCTATATCTGGCATTTCTCCCCATGTTATCCCTCCCCAACCTCCCTACCCCACACTGTCCCTCCCTTAGTCCTTCCCAACAGGCCCCAGTTTGTGATGCTCCCCTTTCTGTGTCCATATGTTCTCATTGTTCAGCACCCGCCTATGAGTGAGAACATGCAGTGTTTGTTCTGTTCTTGTGTGAGTATGCTGAGAATGATGGTTTCCAGATTCATCCATGTCCCTACAAAGGACACAAACTCATCATTTTTTATGGCTGCATAGTATTCCATGGTGTATACGTGCCACATTTTCCTTGTCCAGTCTATCATCGATGGGCATTTGGGCTGGTTCCAGGTCTTTGCTATTGTAAACAGGGCCGCTATGAACACACGTGTGCATGTATCTTTATAATAGAAAGATTTATAATCCTTTGGATATATACCTAGTAATGGGATTGCTGGGTCAAATGGAATTTCTATTTCTAGGTCCTTGAGGAATTGCCACACTGCCTTCCACAATGGTTGAACTAATTTACACTCCGACCAACAGTGTAAAAGTATCCCTGTTTCTCCACATCCTCTCCAGCATCTGTTATCTCCAGATGTTTTAATGATCACCATTCTAACTGGTATGAGATGGTATCTCAATGTGGTTTTGATTTGCATTTCTCTAATGACCAGTGATGATAAGCATTTTTTCATGTTTGTTGGCCTCATATATGTCTTCTTTTGAAAAGTGTCTGTTCATGTTCTTCACCCACTTTTGAACATTTTTGAATGGGCTTGTTTGTTTTTTTCTTGTAAATCTGTTTTAGTTATTTGTAGATTCTGGGTATGAGCCCTTTGTCAGATGGGTAGATTGCAAAAATTTTTTCCCATTCTGTTGGTTGCCGGTTCACTCTAATGATTGTTTCTTTTGCTGTACAGAAGCTCTGGAGTTTAGTTACGCCCCATTTGTCTATTTTGGCTTTTGTTGCCAATGCTTTTGGTGTTTTAGTCATGAAGTCCTTACCTATGTCTATGTCCTGAACTGTTTTGCCTAGGTTTGATTCTAGGGTTTTTATAGTCTTAGTTCTTATGTTTAAGTCTTTAACCATCTGGAGTTAATTTTAGTATAAAGTGTCAGGAAGGGGTCCAGTTTCTGTTTTCTGCACAAGGCTAGTCAGTTATCTCAACACCATTTATTAAACAGGGAATCCTTTCCCCATTGCTTGTTTTTGTCAGGTTTGTCAAAGATCACATGGTTGTAGTTGTGTGGCATTGCCTCTGAGGCCTCTGTTCTGTTCCATTGGTCTATATCTCTGTTTTGGTACCAGTACCAAACTGTTTTGATTACTGTAGCCTTGTGGTGTAGTTTAACGTCAGGTAGCATGATTCCTCCAGCTTTGTTCTTTTTCCTTAGTATTGTCTTGGCTATGCAGGCTCTCTTTTGGTTCCATATGAAGTTTAAGATGTTTTTTTCCAGTTCTGTGAAGATGGTCATAGGTAGCTTGATGGGGATAGTGTTGAATCTGGAAATTACTTTGGGCAGTATGGCCATTTTCACAATATTGATTCTTCCTAACCATGAGCATGGAATGTTTTTCCATCTGTTTGTGTCCTCTCTTATTTCTTGATCAGTGGTTTGTAGTTCTCCTTGAAGAGGTCCTTTACATCCTTTGTTAGTTGTATTCCTAGGTATTTTATTCTCTTTGTAGCAGTTGTGAATGGGAGTTCACTCTTGATTTGGTTCTCTTTTAGTCTGTTATTGGTGTACAGGAATGCTTGTGATTTCTGCACATTGATTTTGTATCCTGAGGCTTTGCTGAAGTTGCTTATCAGTTTAAGGAGATTTTGGGCTGAGATGATGGCATCTTCTAAATACACAATCATGTCATCAGCCCAGGAATCTCCTGGTCTGTGGGCAGTAAAAACTCGTTTGGAAATGCAGTGATCAGTCACCCTCTGCGTTCTTCTCGCTGGGAACTGCACTCCAGAGCTGTTCCTATTCAGCCATCTTGGATCTCTCCCCTATTTAAATTATATAAATTCTTGCCAATTTTTGCAGGCTATGTTGAAATATAGTTTTAATTTTATTTTTGGTGTTATTCTTTTATAGTCTTGCCTAAGTACTTTTTATATGTTTTTGCTTAAGGGATTTATAAAATATTACTTTCATATTAATTCACTTTATCTTTTGGTTACTATTTATGGATAATCACTTTGGTGACTGGTTGACTTTTCTGAATGTTATTATAGTCAACATGATTAGTATAATTTCCTAGGAAATTAAAAGCTTATTTCACTAAAATGTAAGCTGCTTGAGAGCAGAAACTATATCCCTGATTATAGCCATCTCTTATGCATGTGATCTAGCATATTGTACAAACCTAATAAATATTGATCAAGTCAATAAATCAATATATTTGGTAAGCAGAACTGGACCTGCATCATGCCCAAACTAATTTCAAAAGGTTGCTAGTATATATATTTCATGCAATGCACCAATAATTTCTAAGATAGTACTCTTAAGGTAAACTTTGCATCCAGAAAAGGGTTTTGTACCTGGATCAGAGATGCTTTTCCTTGGGTGCTTAACACTTCATGTGATCACAGGATAGCAGCCTTGAAATTGTGTTGTCATGGCTGGAGGTGACTGGAGGCATGTAAGCAGCAATTAAGAAATCTTTTCAATACAGGAAAACCTTCATTACCAGTGGCAGCAGGCCAAAAAATGGTGTTGGATCGACTTCTGGGCTCCTACAAATTTCTGTGAAGTTTGTCAGATTATTTTTTCTCTCGTATTGCAGTTGTTTGAATGAAACTCAAAGTCAAAACCACTCATTTGCTCTTTTAACATCCTTGCTTTTGTTTTGTTTTGTTTTATTTATTTTTTATTTTTTATTTTTTGGGTTTTTTTCTGCATCCTTGCTTTTTAAAAAAAAAAAAATTTTTCCTATTTTTATGTTAATGTAATTTTACCTAGTGCTGTACTTCCACAGCAGATGACAAAATCCAGACTTCAAATACAGCCACAGATTAATCTAAAACACTTCTGGATTAAATATCTTGTCAAGAAGCATAACTGAAATGCTAATTCTGTAGAAGTATTTAGACCAGTGAGGTATATGGAAAATAGACTAAATTGTGGGATATGTTAAAATTTTTAAAAAATGTTTATTTTTACTAAATGAAAACTAGAGTGGAAAGGAAAGCTCATGTAAAGTAGTTTTAAGAAACAAATGTTTGTGGGATTCATTTTTATACTGTAAACTGTAAAAACCAATTCTGAAATCAGATTATATCTACACCTATCTATCCAACTGTTCATTTAAAAGAGTCATTGCTTGCCTACCCCCAGTGATATTTGGGGATGCTTGAGGAGATGATTATTACCTAACAAAATTGAAGAGGGAGGTACAACTGGAATTTTATTTTATATATGCAATATTTAATATATGTTATAGGTATATTTAATGTTATATATGCTTTATATAATTCTTTGGAAATGCTAATTTCCTTTTTGAGAAGCATCATATTATGAAAAGTAATATTATTTGTAGCTTCAAAATGATATTGGATATGACCACAACAAAACTAGCAGACAAGCTTAAAACATAGTTCATTCTACAAAACAATATCTTGTAATTTTCAGTAATAACAATTTGATGAAAGATAATAAAAAGTACGTATTAATGCAGAGTGAGGGAGAGTAAAGAGACATAGCAACTTTGTGAAAAGTATGATTCTGGGTTGAATCCTGCATCATTAGGAAGAAAGAAAACAGTATCGGAACAATTGGTAAAAATTTGATTCAGACTGTAGGTTAGATAGTAGTATTGTAACAGTGCCAAATTTTTTACATTTAATAATTGTATCATGGCTAGGTAAAAAAAAATACATGCCAGAGGATTTAAAGGCAGAATCATGGTGAATGCAACTTTCTTTTAAGTGGTTCAATGAACAAAACATCACAGTTATATGATATTTATACCCATATTGATACTGTTAGCCATACTTACGTCTATATCTATCTATAGAGAGAAAAAGAAAAAATGGTAAAACAAATGTGAAAAATAGTAACATTTTGCAACTCTAGGAGAAAAGTATATGCAAATCATTGCATTTTTACACCTTTTTCTGTACGTTTCTTTTTTTTTTTTTAATATGAAGGTTTTTAAAAGAATGAGATTGGGGGATAGTTTTAAGTGCTACAGGCATAGCTATTCTAAATCTGCTTATGAAACGGGACAACTACAATGTAATATATGTCATAGGATGATTTCAACTAAATTTTTGTGAATGAACTATTAATTAGTTCAATAATATCACCGAGATCTAGGAAATTGACTCATTACCAATATTAAAAAAACAAAAAAAAAACTCTTCATAGAGAATCCTATAGTGCCTTAAAATGGGTTTTTAGAGCTCTCCTCTATCGGTACTCATGTGAGCACATGCTCTTTGTTGTCATATAGTAGTAAAATATATTACATCTATAATTCCAGCACTTTAGGAGGCCAAGGCAAGTGGATCACCTGAGATCAGGAGTTCGAGACCAGCCTGGCAAACATGGTGAAACACTGTCTCTACTAAAAATGCAAAAAATTAGCTGGGCATGATGGCAGGTGCTTGTAATCCCAGCTACTCGGGAGGTTGAGGCAGGAGAATCGCTTGAACCGGGAGGTGGAGGTTTCAGTGAGCTAAGATCATGCCATTTCACTCCAGCCTGGACAACAGGAGCAAAACTCCATCTCAAAAAAAAAAAAAGTTTTTAAAATTTAATTTTGAAATACTAAAGTTGTTTATCTTTCATTGTGACCAAAATAACAACAGCCAGATTGAATTTTTCAATTTCAGAAATGCTGCTGAGACTCATGTAGCCAATTCAGCCAGTCCAGATTGTTGAGTTGAGCTGAATTTAACTTAGAGTTAATCGAGTACTATTGATTTGGTTAGTATAGACTCAGCCAGACATTCATGATTCATGTGGGTTAATGTTCAGAGTATTACTGTTTTGTGGTAAAGTATGAGAAAAAAAAAGTCCTAGAACAATTTACTTTTCATCATAATAATCTCTCCCTGATCCCCCAAGCCCTGTCCTTGGTCTCTTCTCCCTCTCTCTCCCTCTCTGTCAGTACTCATGTGAGCACAAGCTCTTTATTGTCATATGATAGTAAAAGTATATTTAAAGTATGACTGTCACTTCATGCTTCTTTGTTGCTTGGGGGAAAGCATATACTGCTTGCAGCTGTGTCACTGAGATATTGTAGCCTTTGCAGCTAATGGAAATTGGCAGTACAGGATACTTTTTTCGGTGAAATGTCAAAAAATTGGCCTTTGTTTGGTCAACTTTCATGAACTTCCATTTACTTCAATGGAAAATGAAACATTTGTGAAATAAAGAAATATTGTCTTCAATAGAAAATGCATTCCATGTGTGGGATATATCATATTATGACAGATTTTACTTGAGACTATGTTATTTTTATTCACAACATGAATACATGACTTTTTTTAGGGGTCTGTATTATAAGGTAGTGGTTCCTTGCATTTGTGAGAAGAGATGAAACATGTTTAACATTTTTGTAGTTAAATATAATTTATAATTGAAGTTCTCAATAAAATACTTCTACCTCTTGCATATGGAGTTTGTTTCAAATAGGAAAAATCTGTTTTTCTTAGGTACAGTAACAAGAGTTTAAGGATGGAAAATGAGAATACATGTCAGTGCTCATATCATGTCATTCTTGTGAAAGTTGCTAGTCCATGATGGCTTTATCTTTCCAGTTATCTAACCTTACTGAGCAAGTGGCATTACAAAGTCCAAGATTCCAGATGGGCATGGATAAGGGTACCTCAGAGTGGTCTGACATGCTTAATATTTAGAGAATCTATGAGCCATAGGGCAGAATCCTAGAGATATTTGCAATGAGAATGGAAATTTTGTAGTTACATATGTCCCAGGAGTGGGGAGAGCAGTAGGAGTTGGAATGATATCGGTTAGTTGGCTGTCATTAGTTCAATCCCGGGAGTGGGGAGAGCAGTAGGAGTTGGAATGATATTGATTAGTTAGTTGTCATTAGTTCAAACCACAGAACTTACAAAAGGACGAGCAAGCCAGAGACATGCAGATCCATTTTGATACCCTAATGAAATGTATGAATTCTGTTCTCAGAAACCGGTGTGTGTGCATGTGCCAGTTGGAGGAAACTGCAGATCTCTCAGGACTGTCTGTGGACCCTGTTTAGAGCCTCAGCAGGTGATAATATATTAACCACGTTTATATAGGTTTCTGTCCTTTTGACATTCTCTTCTTTCTTCATTATGAAGCTTTAAAGTCTTCCTAGCAATTTTAAGAAGTCAACCGCTAGCCCTTTGAGACTTTATTAAGTACAGTAATTCCATTGCCCTAAACATAAACTCTTTGACACATCCCCTGACAATAATCCATTCCTTGCAGAGTTTAGGGGCCTGAGCAGCTACACAATGTTTTCATTATTGAGCTCTGGGACTTCCTCTTGTCTGGGGCTTTAAGTACTGATGAGATCCATTAAGTTCAACTACTTCGCAAAAACTGCATTTCAATCCTAGATCCAGTTTGTTTCAGAGGGGTACAGAGCCCTAAGCTTATGATCAGGTTCTATCTAAGAAATCTTGGATTTAACATCTGTCTTTATCATTTTTAATTTCCCCACTCCAACTAAAAGATCTTCAATCTGTTTTCTTAATTGTTTCAGTATAAGTCTAGAAAGTTAAACTTTATTACACAGAGGTAGCCTAGCATTTATTTCTTGAATTCTACTATTATGTGAACTAAGTGACGATTGTTATAGCTTCTGTGTGTATCTCATAGAGCATTGCTTTAATACTTCTATATAGCTCAGTGGTTTGCCACCTAAAGGGAAGCCCAGGACCAGTGGCAGCAGAGATATACCTTGGAAGCTTGTCAGAAATGGCCAGAATCTCAGATCCTGCACCAGACATATAGGATCAGGACCTGTACTTCACCAAAATCCACAGATGATTTTAATGTATTTAAAGGTTTGGGAAACTCTGGGGAGACAGTATTTAGTTGATGCTTCTGAATTACTTTGCCTATAAAGTAGGAATCTGACTAATATATTTCCTACCACCCAACCAGAATGTTCAGCATAAAAATTATTCTGATAACTAAATTGTTTTTCTGCCAAATTAAACTTTCATTTGGGAAACTGTCTTGTATTTTTATAACAAAGCGCTAGGATGTCAAAAAAAAAAAAAAAAAAAAAAAAAAAAAAAGCTACCCACTGGCCATTCATTCTTTAAGAAATTAGGATCCTATAATCCAGACTTACAAAAAAGTTCTCAGCACCTAGAATAGTGATGGATCCTGCACTATACTGGCTGCCTTCGTAAGCTGAGTCTTGCTAATCATCTTTTCCCCATGAAAACGGGAGATCCAATGTGGGTATCAGCCTCATCCACAGCAGTGATACCCACTGGGCCCACACTCAGGCCTGTTTTACTGTAAATCTCTTCCTTGTTCCACTATTCCACGTAGGATAAAATTAAGAAAAGTGGGAAGAGTTCGATTCCAAGCCATTGTCTAGCTCAGGATTTTTCAACCTTGGCACTACTGATTTTGAGACGCGATACTTCTTCTTTGCTATGGGAGGCTGTCCTGTGCATTGCAGGATGTTTATCACATCCCTGTCCTCTCCCCACTAGGTGGCACACAACCATTCCCTCACCACCATTCTACCTCATCCACCCTTCCCCCACCATTGGGACCACACAAAAGTCTCCAGACATTGTGAAATATCCCCTGGAGGAGAATCTCCTCTAATGGAGAACTGATCTACAAATATGTGAATATGTGCAGTTTTATTTATTCCTAGCTTTAATATGATTTTCTCTATCATCTAACTCTTCCTCATAAGACTGCTCCATTCAATTAGCGGTTCCGGGGACGAAAGCTATAAGCCTTCCACAGTTGACACCAGTTTTACCAGTTTGTTTGCTCCACTTTCTTAAAGTTTCATACTTTCACAGGGACAAAAGGACATTCAGCTTCTGCTTAATTATCTTAACAGGTGTGTTCACAAGTTATTAGTCTTGTTCTTCTTCAATGGTTGGATTAGAAGCATTGCCTGTGGGAAAGTAAAGAGATACTCATATTATGGAAAAAGTTTTGGTTTAGAAATTAAATATGCCGTCCTTGAAGCCCACATTTCCCTCTACTGCATCCTAGCTGAGTGGTCTTGATAAGTTACCTTCTGACTGTTTCCTCTGTGAAACAGAGTCCAAGCAGATTGGGTTATTTTTAACAATTAAATGGTATATCCAATCAATACTTAGAATTGTGTCTAACATAGGGAAGATCAATAATCATGTGTTATAATCCCTTCAAAAATTATCTGTAACTTAGACTCTTGTCTGGGACAGAAGGCAATCCAGGATCTCTTGCATAAATACATAGTCCATGGTTTATGACTTTTATTCAGATCAAAGTTTTAGGCTATATTTTGTTTATTTAAAGTGCATCACTTTAACATTGGAATTTTACTGTGGAATTTTCTGTCCAAGAGGTGGAAATATACTTAAACATGTGAGTTGATTGTTAGTAACACTACCCTTTATTCGATTCATAAAACATTCAGAATTGGGCGAAACTAATCTATGTATGGGAGAGTTACCTTTGAAGCTTTGTTGTGGGGAGGGAAGTAGTAAATTGAAGGGATCCCAAAAAAGCTTCTTGGGGGTACTCCTGTTTCTTTTTTTTTTTTTTTTTTAACTCTGGGAACTAGATACATGGATGTGTTCAGTTTGTCAAAATCCATTGAACTGTTAACTTTTCTTTATAGTTCCATAAAATTTCAAATATACATACAGATCAATTATTAAAAAAAAACACATTGTTCTCCACCTAACCATATTGTTTAGAGAAAAGTAGAAAGTACCAGAAAGAATACATTTTTTTTGGTATTTCGTTGAATTATGGTTCCTATATTATTCAAATAGTTTTCTAGAGAGGTCTGACTTCATAAACTCTGTCTGCATTTGTATTAGAAATATGGGATGGGATGTGAAATGAAATTATTATATGGTTCTTTACATTAGCATAGCCAAACACAAACCTGAATTTTTTTTAACCCAGACGTAATATTAAGAAGTACTACTTGGATGACTTAAACTATATTTTTAGCTACTCATGCTATTGTTAATGTGAAAAATGTAAAACTAAATTATAGGTCCCCCTATTTTCATTATGGGACAATTTTATAGCTGTCA
This sequence comes from Cebus imitator, assembly GCF_001604975.1. Taxonomy (NCBI): domain Eukaryota; kingdom Metazoa; phylum Chordata; class Mammalia; order Primates; family Cebidae; genus Cebus; species Cebus imitator. Next base: position 5,707,493 of record NW_016107346.1, on the reverse strand, counting down.
AAAAGTTGTATTTCACACTTCCCACATTCACAAGGCTACATTCATACTAAAGTTTATAAGGTTTTTTTTGTTTGTTTTTTTACTTTTTCCCCGGTAGCTGGAAAGTTGATATAGTAATGATTTTATTGCAAGTTTGTCAAAACAAATGGCCCACACCAAGCATAGACAAGGAAACTTAAATCCCAGAAAAAAGATGAAATTTAGTTTATAACCAAGAATGGTAAATAGAACAGTTGTGGGTGGAATTTCCATATTCTGCCCAAGCCTCTTGCAAGTAAAATGCTTCAACTTTTCATCCCATTTATTGCTCTGGAACTGCTACAGAGGAGTCCATTTGACTGACAAGTGTTCCATGCTTTTTTGGTTTTCTTCCCTGTCTTATGCAGAAGTGTCAATAAGCAGAGAACCATTGATAATATTTAAGATCACACAGCAGGCTGAGGGTGGAATAGATGAGGCAATTGCAAACCTGGTTAAACATTCAATAAACCCACCAGCTCATATAGTTTAGAGAAGATTGATTGTGAAAACCTAGTAGAATACGACAACATTTTTAAATGAATAAAATTCTCTAGGATAATATTAAAAATATACTATGATTCACAGTTAAAACAAAACCACATCTCCATGGCATAGAAACCATAAGAAAGTTTCCAACAGGAATACCAAAACATCCTCGCTGATTTTAAAATTGTACTTGCATTTAACAACAGGTTTTAGGATGTACTTTTTGTAAACTATCTTTATGTATGAGCACCATCAATTAAATTTACCCATAGGAAGAAATCATCATCATAAATTTCTAAGCTGATATAGGCTGAGGCTAAGATCAAGTGAGATGTCATCATGAATGTCCTTCCTCTTCTCCTTCTAAATATAAGCCATGTTTGTTTCCCCCAAAGAACATGGTGGCTTGGCAACAAGGACTCCCATTTGTCTTATAAAACAAAAATGCCTGAACCTAACTTATCTTTTAATTTCTATTCCTTTTTGCACACTCTGAGAGTGCTAGGTCAGGCCTCTTCAAGCCTTTTACACAAAGGAAGGCAGAGTGCTTAGTAAAAAGAAAAATAAACAAATAAATAAAACTATACCTTCTTTGCCTTGGGTTCAAAGACTAAGTACAGCTTCATCTCTGGGATGGAGGGTGGAATTCTTGTGACAGCACTGGGTATGTCCTTTGTTTTCTTTGTGCACTCAGAGTCCTTTCAAAGTTTTCATTAAATGTTATTAGCAAGCATTTACACAAAGCACGGATATGAAATCCCAGGGAGACTAAAGTGGCAGAATGAACAGCAAGTGGAATGTAAGACAACCAAAGTAAAGTCAGACATCCTTAGCTCAATGGAATTGCCAATGGCAGGTAAGTCTTGGGGATAGGAAGATTTCTTTTTCAGTGTGACATAAAGGCTATAAAAAGATTAGGACCACCAACTACTACACATTTATTTATACAGAGTAACTCTCACACCAGGGAGATGTGTATATGTATTAGAAGTAGGGGATATACATATGTCCATAAAACTAAATGTAAGCAACTGTGAGAAAAAGCACCAAAAGAAGCAAATGAATAAAAACCGTCATGTAAGACAAGGGGTTTGCAAGAGGCATCATTGATAAGTAAACCCAGTGACAAATTATTCACTGGTGGAATTATGTTAGTTATGTTGTTTTCTAGATGACTCCATGTGGCATTCCAGGAATATTTTCTTCTAGGGCCCTTGGTTCGATCAGTTCTTCCACCTAAGTCTAGAGCTTCCTCATTCCTGAAAGGGACATGGGCCCTCTCTATCAAATTGCAGCTTAATGCACATTTGCAGTTTATTTTCTGAAAATAAGGGTCAATACGAATCAAGCAATGCAGACCTCATACTAACTTTCCTACCTAAGTGAAGCTGATTACTCAGTGACCTGTTCACAACTTTTGGGCGACTTATAGTTCTGGAGTCAATCAGCCCCTGGGGCTATCTCCATGGAGCTGAATAACCGCTGTCTAGGCCTGCCAAAAGGTTTTTCAGCTCAGTGCTACTCTTGAATGACACTCTGTCATTATGCTATATTTAGGCCATGAAAGTTGTAATTAGCTTTGTTCTGCTGCAAACTGATCCAGCTTCACATGCAATATAAAAGGTAATAAAACAGGTAGGCAGATATAAAAACCTAAATAAGCCTCATATGCCTGAAATTTCATCATTACAAAACTGATGAAAGAGCCAAAGAAAGGGAGATTCTATGGCTTCAAAACATGGCAAAAAATGCTGTTGGTAGAAGCTACCTAAGAAGCTACGCTTATGAACGGCCAACTTGCAACAAAATTTTTAATTAACTCCCTCATCACAGCCCCACCCTGTCCCCTACTCCTACCCACTGAGGTGACTGTTCTGTAATTTGATTGCATTTGGTGGAAGCTGCTTTTCTCATTTGACATCTCACATCCCTTTAATGAGCCAGCTCTGCCTAATAAATGGACTTAGAATTATATTATTTACTATCTGTACATTATCCTTTATTTATTTATTTATTACTGCCTGGATCTGAGCCATCTGTTTTCAGTGACACACAGTAGTCTGTGTTTGCAGGAATGGATGCTGCTTATAAGAAAAGAGCTGGAAGGAGGATACAAGAACATGAAATCTGCAGCCGGTTCCAAAATAACCAGAACTAGCTAATGTGGCTGCTTTTATTCTCCAACTTAGTTATAATCTCCTTGAAGGTGACAACTATTGTCTCTTTCACATGTTTTAGTTAAACTTGAGCCAAATATAGTTTATTAATAAATGCTTATTGAGTCATCGAGGGGATGCGCTTAGGAAAAACAACATGCTTTCCCAAGACCCAAGTTAAACATTTTTCATCTAACCTTTATTGTCAAAAAAATTTCCTTTTTGATGTTATATATGACTTCAGGGAGCCCTTGGTAGTTTCCAGTTTTATTCAGTGACTAGAAATTCAAAAAGAACCGGTAGAGAGACATAGGAAATATTTTCAAAAAGAAAATTATGTATTTTGTATATCCAGAATTAGAAAGAGAAGAGAAAAAGAAATGCAGTTCAGAATCAAGTAGAGAAAGTCTGTTGATGAGGTAGAGTATGATATGAATATGAACTTGAGAGAGTAAATGTTGTGCTTGTTATGTTGTCTTCAGGAATGGCCTAAGAGTGTTATTTCTTGTGTTCTGTGGGTTATGGGAGATAAGGTGGACAGGGAAGGGCACCTCATCTAACTTAAAGAAGAGTCCAAAGAATAAAAAGAGCAAATGGTATGCAGACAACAGGATGGAATTCAGATACCAGGTAGATACAGAAATGTTCTCTCTGTTCCCTTCCGTTATGCTGTGTGAATGTGGTGGCATGAGCTAGAAGCAAGGGAATACTTAGAATAATAATTCAAACAATAACTTATATTCTCACTCTGTCGTCTAGGCTGAAATGCAGTGAGAAGGTCTCAGCTCACTGCAACCTCCACTTCTGGGTGCAAGTGATCCTCCTGCCTGAGCCTCCTGACTTATCTGGAATTACAGGCGCACGCCACCATGACCAGCTAATTTTTTGTATTTTAGTAGACATGGGGGTTCGCCATCTTGGCCAGGCTGTTCTTGAACTCCTGGCCTCAAGTGATCCACCCCCTTGGCCTCCCAAAGTGCTGGGATTTTAGGCGCAAGTCACCGCACCTGGCAGTGATAACTTTTAACAGTTTATCTAAATATTTTTGCATTGATCTTCACATTCAATCTGTACAACTCTTTGAAGTTTATTTTACAGCTGAGTGAACTGAGTAAAGTCAAGTAGCTTGATTGACCAAGTTCTCAGCTGGATAAAAGCAGGGGCCAGTAGCCATGGCTCATACCTATAACCCTAGCATTTTGGGAGGCTGAGGGAAGAAACTTGCTTGAGCCCAGGAGTTCAAGACCAGCCTGGGCAACATAACAAGATCCAGTATCTGTGAAAAATAAAAAGAAATTACTTGGGTACAGCAGGTGGGGCTGAAGCGGGAGTATCTCTTTAGCCCAGGAGTTCAAGGCTTCAGTGAACTATGATTGCTATGAACTGCCCTCCCACCTGGGTGACACAGCAAGATCAAGATCCTGTCTCGAAAAAAAAAAAAAAAAAAAAAAAAAAAAAAAGCCAAGATTCAAGATTCAAACCTAGATCTGTCTCTCGTGTAATGTTCATTTAAGTCCTTCACTCCATGGCCTGAAAAGAGCTTCAACAGTCTTGAAAAACTAGACATCAAGAAGGTTTAAATTTCCAATAAAATTCATAAAGAAAATAGTTGTCATGTGAGGTTGTGATTTTATCTGCATTTTTATGACTAGAGTGTCCCAAATCACAATGCTATCAGCATTCCATTTCCAGTCAGTTTCCATTTCTTCATCTGTGTCAAGAGGCAAAAATACTGATTTCCCCCTTTTGGCCACTGATTAGAAAGCATGGTGTTCAGGGTTAACATAGTAATGATAAAGAGAAATCAAGGACCTTGAGCAATTAAGGGTGAAAATAAGACATTAGATGTTGTCTACTCATTTTTCTGATGACTGGTAACAATACGGAAACTTCTAGTGTAAATTTCTGCATGCTAAGTGAGTGGGCTTATGTTGTTATAATAAATATGTGTTTTTAGGTGGGGGGAGATTTGAGATTATATTTTTTCTCAACATTGTATTTTTTCCATTTTAGATATCAAATTATGATTCAGCTTGTAAGGAGAAGAGAATTTAAAAATAGGGTATGTGAAAGGTTTAATAACACTTTTTTATAGAGCTTAGTCTTTAATTTTAAGTTTATAAACTTTAAATCAATATGTAGTTATTTTAAATGTAAAAATTTATTTTAGGCTGTAGCATTAAATGAAAAGTTCAGCTATAAATGTCATTCATATTATTCATAACAAATGACATTTTTTCATTCACTGTGGACTTCTTTTGAAGGATTTGACATTTTACAGCAGATGACAGAAAATGGGAAAAACACACTTTTTTTTTCCTTTTTTTTTTCCTCTCTCTCTGCTTTAATAATTCTAACCTGTCCTGATGTAGGTATTTCCCCCCCCCCTCAAAATTTTCAGAATTGTTTTTGCTGTTGTGATCAGACCAAAGTTATTGAGTCTGAGACTGGAAGGAATTTTCTTTAGGGAAATGTGGAAGGTGTGATTGGAAGGAAAATGGGTTTGAGGAGAGTGGGAGCCCTTGCGATGCTATTTCCTTGACAAGGTGTCCACCCAGCTCACTTCGAACCAATCTCAGTGAGAAAAAGACAATCTAACCACACTGTCACCCTAACTCAGATTTCAATTTTGCACTGTTTTTTTCTTAAAAGGGTTATAAAGGTTGTTTTCAGGAGGACATACTGTCATGCACGTGTCCTACAGGCATGAACACACACACAAGAAAGCTGCTGAACACTTTCAGCTAAAATCTAAAAAAAAAAACACACAAACTTTTAAATTGGTAGAGGTGCTTATTAAAATGTAAGAGGAAAGTCTCATTATCAGGCCTTTTACAAATAAAACGAGCCTTGAGATGAAATGTTGTTATAATCATTATGAACATTAGCTTTCCTTCTCTCTCTTTCATTTTTTTGTGACACAAATTCTCACAGGTGGTTCTAATTAGACATAAGTAGTGACAGTGGCCAGTTTGACTAAATCCAGATTCCGGCCAAGAGTAATGGAAAAAAGTCTCAGCTTGCCTTCTTAAAAAATGGAATCTATATTCAGACAGTTCAAGGAAATGACGCCTATGGTGAGATGTAAAAACCATAGCTCAAGCCCTTTTGTGCGTTCTCCCTTTAGGGAGTCAAAGCAGCATAAAACACCAAATGGCATGTTTCTCCCGGCCCATATTAAATTCCAGGGTTTTCAAAGCTTGTATTCATCTACCTAAGACAAACTTTGACCACCTTGGCATCTGGCAGGAAGAAAAACCAAAAACAAAAGAAAGCAAGCCATGTGTGCTCTCTATATTGTCTTATAATTTTAATCTTTTTATATGTACTAGTTGAATGAGTATTTGATAATTCTGTCAAGTCACTTCCTAAATACTTCACTGGTTTGATAAAAGCTTTTATCACCTGTGGTTTAGTTTGGACAATACAGAAAAAATAATAAGTCTTTTTAAAGAAAGTTTCCAAAAATCAGTAGGTTATTAAAACTTGGATTGCGTAGCGTGCATGTTCAGGACAACAGCCTTTCTTCCTAGTCATGTTCTCTTTCTTGTTAATTCACACTAATGTCCTATGAAGCCAACACACTCATCCTTGGATAAGAAATGTCTATAAAATTTATACAGGTATTTAATGGACATGCTGAGTAATTTTTAGATCTCTTTAAGCAGGGCCATTGCATATAATTAGGTCACTGCCTTAGGACACTCAGCCAGTGGGATCAGTGAAGATTAAAATTCAGCCCATGTGTCTTTCACAAAGCCTTATCTCCTTCCTAGCAAGGGGCTGCATTTGCCTGGAAGAAGTGACTAGTTTTCTAACTTGCAGAGCCTGGGTTTGCTGCATCCTATAAGTCATTTTTGTAAACCCAACCAAAAAGAAAAAAAAAAAGCAAAGGATTATTTACTAATGTAATAATTGACTTTTTTGTCTTCTCTCTAAATATCTGAACATATAAAGAATCTGAACACTCAACATTTTTTTCCAGAACCATGATAAGGCACAATATATCAGCCACTGATATTTGACTTTACAGTTTCTTAAGCATACACACTGAAGCTCATTGAGACATGGTAGCCTTGGCTGACCCATTCAGTACATACTGACATTGACAGATAGCTTAAAAATTGAGAGAGAAAGAGGACGGAAATAAATATCCAGAGAAGCCTGTATATACCTCCTTCCATATATTTCATAAATATGCTGTTAACTAAATTTTTAGAGTGGTTGGTAATGGTCCATTTCCACTTTCTGTATACCTGTTTCTAAAATGCATGGTAAAATAGCAACAGTCTAAGCAAATAGTCTTTAAAACTCTACCCTTTATAAAACATATCTTCAGTTTTTACGTTTAGTATCTTTTTACCAAATTATTATTACTATTATTTTATCTCATCCAAACATGTTCTTGAATTCAGAGTACTTACAACAATACCTGGCTATTATGTTGAAGGATATATTTCTCCTGAGTAAACAAGTTTAAAAGAATAAAGAAGAGCAAATCAAAACAAATAGAGCCAGCACTTTATAAACAGCATACACTCATGAATTTTGTTTTTTAGCAGTCCAAATAGATCTCCAGTGAATATTCCTTGAAGTTATTGTCAGCACTTGTTTTTTTGCAGATGTACAATATTTTTTATATCAATGCAAAAATGACTGCTCTTTATTGATGGTTAGATTCCTAATGAGGCTGATCTACAGCAAAAGACCTGGATTGTCAGTCTTGGCCTTTTTTTTTTTTTTTTTTTTTTTTTTTTTTTTTTTTTTTTTTTTTTTGAGACAGAGTCTCGCTCTGTTGCCAGGCACCAGGCTAGAGTGCAGTGTCGCAATCTTGGCTCACTGCAATGTCCACCTCCTGAGTTCGAGCAATTCTCCTGCTCAGCCTCCCAAGTAGCTGGGACTACAGGTGCGCACCACCATGCCCAGCTAATTTTTGTATTTTTTAGTAGAGACGGGGTTTCACCACGTTGACTAGGATGGTCTTGATCTTTTGACCTCGTGATCTGCCCGCCTCGGCCTCCCAAAATGCTGGGATTACAGGCGTAAACCACCGTGCCCGGCAGTCCTAGCCTTTTAACCAATAGTGACAAAATACTGGATTGTCGGTCCTAGCCTTTTAACTACTATTATCTAATATTCTTGCCCTATTGCCTTGAGGAATGCCTCTTATCTTAGTAGGGATCCAGGGATAATACTAGGTGTTCTAGAGAAAAATATCAAAATCCCAGAAGGTTGAAAATATTATCCATTTTGTTCACATCCTCACCAATCCAAGGAATAACTAGAGCCCTGGAGGAGTTATAGAATATTGTAGCAGCTTATCTACCAAAGCTTTTCCTATGCAGGGGTGGTGGTGTTTTATATACAGAACAAATTTTCCTGGGTTATTGGCGGGCTTTAAATAATATTTTAGGTGAGACTCGAGATTGGATGCTTCCAGAAAAGAATCATTCTGAACAAACTTGTTTCTTAGCTCCAGTCTACCTCATGAGGCTGTGACAGGTCTGTAATGCACTCCAGAAGAAATTTTAGATGCTGATTGTTCCATCGCACTGTTTCCCCCAGACCCACCTTTAACAAATAAGAGAAAGTTTTAAGCAGCTGATTTTAGCATAAGAAATTTCAGCTAGGGGTCTCGGGGAAAGATGTTTTATCCATTCATAATTAAGGTACTCAGGCCATAGGTTTTTTCTTTTCACTTTGTCACCTCCTCTCTCTCTCTCTCTCTCTCTCTCTCTCTCTTTTTTGTTTTTTCTGATTGCTACTTTCTTTGTTGTTGTTGCTGCTGTTGTCTGTCTCTCAAGACCCCTCACCTCACAGTGAGGTGTCTTGCCTCTAGTTAGTGGCAGCAGTCAGAGAAGCTCCCTGTCCATGTGGCAGCCTTTTTCTCCTTCGTCACCCCACAGAGAGCTTTGGTTAAAGGTCTCCCTGCTCTTCCAGCTAGCAGGATACCTACTGGTCTAACAAGATAGACTGTTCCTACTCAAAACACCCCAATTGCCCCAGCTGCAATTCATATCCATTCTTTTTTCTGTGACGTTACCTATTAGTGTCTACATTTGTTCGCCTTAAAGTCTTACATGCAACTTTTAATCAGCTCTCCTTGTGCTCCTCCTTATAACTGCCCTTTGGTGCCTCTTCTTGTTGAGTTTCCTATTGTCTCAATCGAGCAGGTGAGAAGGGGGCTTCAATCTGGGAGGATAATCCTAGACATATTCTAATTTTTCTTAAATAGTTGTACAGATCATTTTTTTCTTTTGTAAATTAATTATAAATTCCCATCTTCGATTTTGGCATGCGCTTACCTGAATGACATACTATAAACTCCACCTACTTTTTTTCTTTTAAAATGTAGCAAAAGACTTTTTACAATAAATTACTAGAGGCCATATATATATATATATATATATATATACATACATACATACATATATATATGCACAGTTAATAAGAAGGGATCCACAAGCACAATAATTAATTTTTTTTCTCTTGCTGGGTGATGAGAAAATGAAAATTTTTAGGTGTGACTAGCTTTGGACTTTGAATAAGTCTCTCCTATCTGTGTCTCATTTTTCCCCTTTGTAATCTTTGTAGTTGGTGATGGTTGTCTCAAAGATCTCTTTCAATCCTAATGTAATAATGGAATTCTAGATTTTAAGTGTATTCATTTCATTTGACTTTGTCTCGAAAGGTGAAGTCACATAGGTATTTCAATATAAATATTTTACTGTGACTGATGGCAGCAACTTTTAAAATGACTGTAAACATTTCCACTGATAAGATGGTCCTCAAAGTGAAAAACAAAATCCACAGAATTGGAAAGGTAGTGGAAGTCAGTTTTCTCTCTATCCTAGGAGTCTCACCGTCTCATTAGCAGACAGGTGATGAGTAGGTATTTGGCTGATGATGCCAAATATCACTACACTTAGTGGATTTAACTAGTCAGGGCTTAGTATAAGAGAAGTGGTGGAATGAATCTGTAATCTGTTATATTTGTGCAGTGTATTTATTCACGGTGAGGTGTGAATATTCTTCAGAAGGAATTTAGCTGATTACTAAGCTAACTTCCAGGTTGTATGCCTAACGGTGGGGGCCTGACCCCTGTCAATGTTGGAAATGATTTGGGGTGTATCTTCTTAGGTATCATATTCAATGAATAACTAACTGCATGTGCGGATCCAGGAGCTACCACAGTATCCTCATTCCACAGTGGAAATCCCCTGCTCCCAGATGGGCAGGGAAGGACCAGGACTTGGGAAAGCAGGGTCCTGAGCATTATCTAAGGACAGTTGGTGACAGACACCAGGCAACACACTCCCTCCTAGTCATTCCTCTTCCTCTGCTAGAGGTAGACAAACTTCATTTTCTCCTTCTCTTCCATTACCTCTGCCTCTTGTCTTGTTACTGGCCCCAAGTAACAACCAGAATTTTAAACCTACTGGAAAAGGGGGGAAAAGGCAAATGAGACCTTCTCTTTCTAGTCTCTTATTTCTTTATCTAGAAACAAACTTTAAAGATTGCTCCTCTTCTTAGCAGATAAAGAGACAGAATATCTTCCAACACCTAGTCTGATGGTGAATGCATAAATCTATCAGGAAGGGAGAATGAAAGGATTTGTTCCTGGGTTCTCAGAAAATTGGTTTTGTAATTCTTAGAAGTGTGATAAAAGGGACATTAAATCAACTTTGAAAGCTGTGGAAGCAAAGTTATGATTCTTCCTCATAGATGTTTTATCAGAACAGAAGTCTAAAACTTACCCCCAGTGCACTTAAGTGTTCTGTGCCCCCAAAACATTTCAGGTACCTATAAAAAAAGACCTGGTGTGCAGCAGGGCCTTATTAAAATTTGTTTCTTGAGAGCTACTTTGTATTTCTAATCCGAGGAATACTGCCTGACAAAGAAGAGATGCTCCATAAATTTTTGCTAATTGTTCACTGAAAGACTTGAACCCCATCCTAATAGGAGCCAATTAACCAGCAAACAAATGACATGCAACGAATCTGACAGGAGGAACTTACAGCATGAGAGAAGGGAACTCATATGGATTGTCAAAAATGATGCAGAAATCTTATGCAAACAGTAAAATAAAGCCAAGCAAAACGCAGAGGCATCTTTTCTAGTAAGCGATTTTCACGTAAAAAGTGTCTGCTTATGAATATGGAAAGGCCACTTTTTTCAAGTACGTCTTGTATTTGACAATACAAAAAAGCCATTGTTTCCTGAATGATTTTGTTATGGTTTTCTTTAAAGGTTAAACCTGTAGCATCCATGCTCTATGAAGACGGAAGTCTGCATATTTTTTCTGGCGTATCCTTTCCAATTAGTTGGGTGTCTGATGAGCTGCATGTAATCTTAATAATGCTCAGATTTGATATAAGCCATTTTAGTAGAGAACGACTCTTTGAAGGTAAGTGAAAAGGATAATAACTCTTAGCAATATTGTTGTTCAGGAAATTTCAGTTCTTTCATAGGAAACTGAAAATACTTAGAGGATTAAAGTGACTACAATGCACAGATGAAAATCCCCATTTGGAAGCTGGCTTTTCTCACACTTTCTCCATGTTGACTGTTTTAACAATCACCCCACTTAGCTGTAAAATCTTCATACTACAGAGCATAACATTGTTTAAAAGATACTTTAGCCTCATAAATCAAGTGCTGAGATAATGCTTTATGTGTGATACTCTCCTAGGAGTACTCACAAGCACTCTGTTGAATGCTAACTCCTGGCCACATGTTTTTTTCAAATACTCCCTTCTTTACTTCTATGTCAGGATCCTAGGGCCCTGCCATCTCAGCTGATAACACCATACAGGGAGACAAGGATAAATGATGCAAAGACTGAACACTTGTGCTGTTTGCAGCAAGGTAATCGCCACACTGCAGATTCTTGACTCTGCTTGGGCTTAACATTCAATGGAACAGAGAATCACCTGTGATTTCCCAGAATTTCAGAATATTTTCATTTCTTTCCTTGTTTAATACCAGCAGTTATTTGTATCCAAAGAAGAATATAAATCTCAGGACTTGTACTTGAAATAGAATCATGGATCCTTAGCTTGGGAGAATTGTAAAGATAATCTAAGAATGTGGTGTGTAAATAATAATGCCCATAATAAATTCATGCAGACCATATTTAATTACAGATGCCTGGTCTTCATGCTCAAAACTATTACATATTTTCATGGTGGGAACTGTTATAGATTTGAAGAGACTAATTGCATTTATTTTATTGTTATTCTCTGTTCTGGCAAATCTGTTTTTTCTTAAGTTATTTGTTCAGTTGGTGTTTCCTTTGCATACTGGTTTCTTCAACAGAGCATTTTGGCGTATCAGGTAACACTTGCTAACAATGGTTTGATTTGCCAACATCAGGAATTAAAGTAGATACACTTAAAAAGGTTAAAAAAAAAAAAAGAAAGAAAGAAAAAGAAAAAACGTACTCTGTAGTACAATTACAAGGTCTCAGGCTCTGTAGAGAGGTAAGTGGAATGGAGAGGAGGCAGGTGGGGAGCAGGTAGGTAGCAAGTTAGGCTTTCCTTTAGGGTGGGTGGAGAGTTTGCCTTATGAGGCATCAGGGGAAGAGTCTTCTTGTCCTTTGCAGTGACAGAAACTTGTCTGAATTACTGCTTCTCTTCTTTCAGCCCCAGCATACCTTTGAAATTTCTACTGAAAAGGTCCCCAACTTCATTCAGAAAGACCATCTTTCAGCTTTTGCCTGGGGGCAAATGCCTTAGTCCTTAGCTACCTAGGGGACCAGACTGCCTCAGTGTCCTCCAACGTCCCCACTGCTCCTTATCAAGGTCTGCTTTTGAAGTTTTAATATCAGCTGAAAATGAAATTCTGATGAGATCTTTCACTATTTAAAAAAACAATTCTTTCTAAGCCTGTGTTGGACTGTAAGTTCCTCATCACTTTGGCTCTACACTGCTTCAGACTTCTGGACCTCCTTCACTGTCGGAGCTGGCTGCTACAACATCTCAGTTTTCCATTGCTGCCTTAAAACATATTCCTTTTCTTTTCTTGGAAGAATTTGGGAGGGAAGAGAGACAAATGTGTATAATAGTTGCCTTAAATGTGAAACTGCCAACTCAATTTGATATATGATTGTCCCTTCACTCCAAATAATTCCTGATACAATAGGAATTCCCTACTTTGGTCTGCAATTCGATAGCACTGTTGATTATATAGTTTGAATTAAATTCTAGCCCCTTCTGATACAATAGTCCACATCTTTGAATTATTACACCTCAAACCAATTCCTAGGTGCTCCTCAACCCAAGCTAAACTATGTGTACTTTCAAAGGACCTGGCCTTTCTATGTATTGTAGGAGTGAATTTGGGGTGGGTGCCATGCACCTAGAATTTGCCCAGCAGTAGTTATCTAAACATTTGGTACAGAAAAGCCATATGTTAAATAGCTGCTAATATCATAAAGACTCCAGCAAAAGGATGAGATGGAAGAATTGTAATATTTTCGCTTTAGCAATGATGTCAGAAAAGTTTCATTCTGAATCCACCTTGTTGTATCTTTAGCTCGACAGTGTCTTGGCTTCTTTCATTGAGCAGAATAAAATTATCTGGTAAATTATGTGTTAGAAAAGTCTCTCAAGCTTCTGAAGTTCTTTTAACTCATGTAGAACAAGAAGCAGAATACACTAAGAGAAACATACTTTACAATGTAATAATATAGATTTGGTAATACAGTATGCTGTAATTTATATTATACTATAATATATAGTAATATATAAATAGTACATTATAGTATAGAATGTGATAGTTTAGAAAATAATAATATAAAAGTAGTATAGAAATGCCAAGTCAACAAGAATCTTAACATCCTAAAGCTAGCTGTAATTGCTAATTTTAATCTTTTGAACCTTAATTTGTAATATACTATGTGAGTGTGTGTTTCTGTGTTTGTATTTCTGTGGCATGTGTGTGTGTGAGTATTTTATTCCTTACCCTGAATCTTCTTTAAATTATGGAAAGGAAGCCTACCTTTTTTTTTTTTTTTTTTCAGGATCTCATTCAGTCACTCAGGCTGGAGTGCAGTGGCAGGATTTCAGCTCACTGTTGCCCCAGCCTCCCAAGCCAAAGTGATTCTCCTACCTCAGCCTCCCTAGTAGCTAGGAGTACAGGTGCACACCAACTTGGGTAATTTTTTGTATTTTTAGTAGAGACAGGGTTTCACCATGTTGCCTAGGCTGGTCTTAAACTCCTGGGCTCAAGCAATCCACATGCCTCAGCCTCCCAAAGTCCTGCTTTTATAGGTATGAGCCACTCGGCCTGGCCTGGAAAGGAAGATTTCTTATATGAGTTGTTCTACACAGTAAGTACAGAACAACATCTATGACTATGTATAATTTTTCTATTACTTCCTGTAACTTATGACATGTAGCTTGTAACATGACAAGACCAAGAAGTGCCACAAAAACATGAGATGCACATTGATTAAATGCATTTCATAGTGCTTGTTGCTAGCCATTCACTTACATGTGAGGGAGATCGTTCTCTGGCATTTCAATGACTCATTTTATCTCCTTCAGTTGCACTTAGTTCTACATCAATAACTTCTTGTACTTAAGTTTCTTAGAACAACATTGATCTTTTTATAATTTCTTTGATAATGGCATGGAGCTTCCTCTGTAACCTAGTGTTCTTTTTCTCAATGATTCTCCATGCTTTTGTCTTTAGAGCAATAGTATGTTTGTCTTGGTGTGTAATGAAATAGAGGTGTGAGGTTCAGCAGTCACCAGCCTCATGCACAATGCCATGAATATCATTGTCGTTCAGGAGACATGCTTTGACCTTTGGACATTTATGAATCCATGCACTGCAGTAACAGCTCATACAAGTGGCTGACTAATTTCCATAGGGTAAAAGGAAGCTCAGATTAAAAAGGATATACAATTAATGTTCCACCAGAGTCACCAAAAAAAGAGAAAAAAAGAAGGAAAGAAGGAAGGAAGGGAGGGAAAGAGGAAGGGTGAGAAGGAGGGAGGGAAGGAAGGGAGGGAGGGAGGGAGGGAAGGAGGGAAGGAAGGAAGGAAGCAAAAAAGGGAGGGGGGAGGGATGCAGGAAGGAAGAAGGAAAGAAGGAAGGAAGGAAGAAGAGGAAGAAAGAAAAAAAGGAAGGAAGCAAGGAAGGAAGGAGAGAGAGAGAAAGATGGATGTGGTCTGTGTAGTCTGGAGTCTGGATAGATGTAAATGTTGGCATTTGTAGCTATACCTGGTGATGCTAGATGAAGAGGATAATAGTACCTAACTCATCACTCTGGGTGACTGGTAAAATATTTAGGTGACTCCTAAATTGGTCTTGAGCTTCAGATGGAAACTGGCTTTCAGTGGAGTTTAACATGGGACTTCCAGAGGTCTTACAAATGATGACTCCCTCATATGGTAGGTTAATTGGAGAAATAACCACCTTTATTTTAACCAATTAGTTTAGGAGGATAGAATAGATTTGTAATCTATGTGGGAAATGAGCTCTAAATGAGAAACATGGTCAAAACAACTCTCAAAGCAACACACAAACTTTCCACTTCCCATGTCAGTAACTCAAAAATGACTGCTCTGAAGTCTCTTTCTTGACTTCCTGCATCAGATGCAAGAGGTAGTTTGGGATGATTCATAAAGGAGTAACCACCTTATTGATAAATGCAAGACTAGCCTCAGAAATTCCTCATGATCTCAATCATTGCCATTATTCCAGCATCTGATAATTAGTAGAGTGTAGAATATGACTAACTGAAGACTATAAGAAGTTCAATCATCCAGGAAAGTTGGGGAAAGTAAAAATAGTATCTAAATGCCAAATCTAACTGGTGAGATGGTAAGGTCTGAAACATTTGAGCACAGACACAACATGGCTGTGTAATAATAAATCTGAATATTATTCTGACTGAGAAGGTGCCAATTTTCTGGATTATTTTTGTTGGATATCTGAGTATTTTGGCTGTGTTTTATTAAATCTTTGAATACTTTAGATACTTCTGAAGGATTAGATGAAAAAGGTTTCATCATGCTCTGTGAACAATTAAACATATTTAGAAAACTGAGAAAGTGCCGTTTAGTAACCACAAAGTATATGTCCTTCCAGCAAAGTGATCAGTGGCAAAGGGGAGTGTCATATGATTTTTTAAAAAACGTGTACCTTGCTGAGGCATAATGTATCACCAACTTGCAGGCTTATCTGTAGAAAATGGTATGTCCTCAGGCTTCTCACATGTACTCTCAAAGCCAGCGTGTTCTTTTTGGTGACTTCTTTGCAACATGCTACAAGACTAAAATAATTTAACATCTGACTTCAATTGATATGAGACATTTGGAGTATTTTTTACTATTTTACTCATTCATAATAGAGATGACAGAGATGGAGGCAACTAGAAATTAAGGTCCCAGATGTGAATAATAGGTTATTTATTGGTTGTTTTTGTAGGTTATTTTTGATGTTTTTGCTCTGTGGGCAAATAGAAACCAACAAGGCCAGTGATTCACATCCTCCACTGTCAGCTCCCACTTCACCACCTTTGGCAATATTCATATACATGTAGACACATCTCTTCAGCTTCTGCATGGTTTTTATAGGGAAGCCCTTGCTGTAGTACCTGTAAGGCAATATTTAAAAGAAAAAAAATGAAATCACAGAATATATACTCACTAGGGGCACATTGACTTCAAGATAAAGCCATGTGAGTAAATCGACATTCCCCTTTGCTCTCTCCAGGCTCAATGGTGAGAACCGCACATTTAAATAAAAATGAGCATGTGCCTTCCTCTCCCTCCTGTTCTTAGACAATTAGATAACACTCCATGAAGGCCTGTCATTCAAGAGGACAGTTAGTTTGGAGATGCTACTTGCATTGTGATAGTGGCATTTGCTTGAAAGCAGATAGTGGGTCTGCTTTTGAGACAGCAGGGCTGTGGGTGGTCTACATTCCCTCTGTTTTAGAATCTTATCATTGTCAGCCTGGCTGAGATAAAGTTCATGCCCAACTTTTTGAAGTTGTGAACATGGACTCACAAGGAATCATTTGTTGGAAATATTTCTGGAGTCTTATGTGCATCATCCCTCAAAAGCCTGGTCCTATAATGCAAAAGGCTACATTAGACCAGGACAGAAAGAAATAACAGACACTTCTTTAACTTCTTTCCCTTAACTTTAAAGAAACTTTTTAAACATTATTTAAGTTTCAGGAGCTAACTTTTGATGACTTAAAAGGCTATATAAATTAGTTCAAGGCTGCAGAGGTTTTATAGGTGATCTATGTAATTTCCTATTTAATTTGTGAAATCATGTAATTTTGAATGTATGGAAGCAAAATAGTTCTACTTTCCATAGATTTACAGAAAATTGAATGTGAACATTTGTACACATATAAATATTTACATAAAGGTTAGGACCAAGTACATTTTCAAAAACAATTAATTCCACAATATTACATTTTGAGTTGTAAAACAACCTGAAAGTTATTCACGAATGTGTTCTGCAAGCTTTGTTTGATATAAGGTGTTTCATATGGTTTTATAATGGAGATCTTCAATGGATAATAAAAGAAATACAGATAAATCCATTGAGAATCATTTCTGAAGAGTAGGTAATGTAATTTGAGATTATACGGTGACAATTCTCTGAAATTTTGGAGTAATAAACAGAAGAATAAAATTATCTTTAGGATCATATGATAAACGGAACAATAGATTATGTATTATCTATTGGGGCAAAACATATTTATTAGTATTTTTGAGGAAATTTTGACTTACAGAAAGGAAATAGACTTTAAATCTTTGTTTCTGGACGATACTTTACCGTGTTCTCTTAAAAATTCTCAAGCAACCCTGTCCACATGAGAAACTCAATGTCAGATTTTCCTTACATGCCAGTAGATTGCTCAAAATTCTCTTAAGAAGACGTTTGGGACTTTATTGTCAGGTCCAAATATAAATATTAGAACAAATTATGTAGTGTCCCTCCTTAAAAGACTAAACGCAGCTCATATGGGTTGGTTCTTTGATAGGAAATTGGAAGCAAACTATATAGTGAACATATATTTTAATTTTTATAAAGTATTCACATAAACCGTAATTTGTACTTCTTCTATTTCAAAAAAACTGGATATCCATTTTATTTACATTAGTGGAGATGTGCGAAGGAATTAATAAAGGACCCAAGAGTTTTAGAAATTTACTGCAATGTGCCAGATACTCTAGAAGTCCCTTTTCTATATAAAATTTGTAATTTAATCTTTTCTATAATGTTTGCACTTTATAGATGAGAAAACTGTCCTTCAAGTGGTATTTCCAAGTTCATGTAGCCTAATTAACAGCAATACTAAGATTCAAAGCTAAGACTAATCAACCCTGGGCCTGCACACTTATACAAGATAATTCTGTGAGGTGCGAGACTTTTATATCTGTTTTGCACTCTTTCCTTAATGCAAGCATCTGTATATCTGCCAACCTTCTCAACATGTTATTAGCCACTTGACTTTGCATGAAGAGATGGGAAGTCAGAAAAATAAATCTTTAGAGAGGTGCTTGATGACTTTTATGGACATAGCACAAAATGCATCAATAGTAGATATTTCTGGATATTGTGGCTACTGTCATTTCAAATAGAGGGTAAAGCAAGACTTCCTTTTAAATAAAGCAGATTGGCTACAACTTCTTTACTCCACATAGCTCCAGCGAACAGCATTCCACAAAAGTTTGTGTAAAATGATGACTTAAGCTATCCTGCTGCTAACAGGTTTCGAAGGAATAAAATTGTAAAATACATTTGAAATATGTGCGTTGGATAAGAAAAGACCAAAAACTGAAGTTTTGCAGTTATATGTAGAAATTTGAAATTGGATGTAAATTCATGTGTTATGCAAGTATCCAAGGCCAGCAAAATGCTAGGTGAAAAATAAAATTAAATGTGCAGTAGTTGTATTAAATTGGTATTTTTCAAGAGACACCATTCCTAAAATTATGTAGACCTATCAGATATTAAAATACAATGCTTTGCACTCTGCCGGAGACAAACGTTTTACCTGTTTCACAGGTGTCCATGAAGGATTCTTTTGTGTTTGACCTGCAGTTTACCCAAATCCATGCAATTGTCTTGCCAGCACTTCCTCCTACTGTGTCTGAGGAGGTCCCCGCCTTACTTCTGCTTATCTAGACTTTTCCTCCTCCCTGCAGTCTCCCTGCCTTTCCCATCCTTAATGTATTCTCAATTCTATTGCACACGGAGATATGGGTTCCCTTCAGTAGCTAAATTTTTACTAATTGTTAATTCTTCATTCCTCCTTCAACTGCATCTTTCTAAGTGCTGGAGTCATGTTGTAGACTTGTTCTGCGCCTGCTATGGTTATCCTCAAGAGCCCAGAATGAGGGATTATCTATGATTTACTAAGAACTAAGGTCAGTCAGTGTAGGCTGGAAGTAGGAAAAGCTTGACTCAATGTAAGTTAAAACTTTCTAGGCCGGGCGGATTGGCTCACACCTATAATCTCAGCACTTTGGGAGGCTGAGGCGGGTGGATCACGAGGTCAAGAGAGCAAGACCATCCTGATCAACATGGTGAAACCCCGTCTCTACTAAAAATACAAAAATTAGCTGGGCGTGGTGGCGCAGGCCTGTAGTCCCAGCTACTGGGGAGGCTGAGGCAGGAGAATTGCTTGAACCTGGGAGGCTGAGGTTGCAGTGAGCCAAGATCATGCCACTGCACTCCAGCCTGGGTAACAAGAGTGAAACTCTGTCTCA
>NW_016107346.1:5647428-5688050 GCF_001604975.1 Cebus imitator | reverse complement strand
TTGCTAATGAATAGAAGAATTCTTCCATGAGGGGAAAAATCTATTTTGAGAGATGGTAAAGGTGTACATATAGAGATGGAATAATCACTTAGAAGAGATCAAGAGAATCTGAACTGTGATTGCCAATCAATAGTACCTGTCCAGCTTGGAGACCTCGAAGTCAATGATGTATTACCACTGATATTCCAGGGAAAAGAATAAAGGAGAAAGGGTGAAATCAGATCCATCTTACTTCTTTATAAGTGCAAATTCTCCTTCTCGCTAAAACAATGCTCTGATACAAGGTCCTATTCTAGACCATGCATATTTAGTTATGCATGGTAAAGAGTACTTACAAATGAAGATGCTTTTATTTCATGCTTATTATTTTAGAGATGGTAGATTGTTGCCCCAGATGGTAAAAACTAAACAAAACTTGCCACTGTATTCAAACTTACTTTACTCCTACCTCTTTTTCCCTTCGCCGAAAATATTCTTTGATGTATCTTGCTTTATCTTATGAAAATAATTCCTAATTCTAGCAATTAGAAAAAGGTCTGTGCTAGTGGCTAGGCTTATGGCTGTATGCTCCCTTCAGTTCCCACAGGATGAGTGGAAGTTCTGCATGGATGCATTGCCTTCTCTCTGTATCAAGGCTGAATGTGGTCTCGTCTTGTCTGCATGCTTCAGAAACTGGTCGCCTGCATTCAGTTATCCAGCAGCTTCCTTCATGGAAATGAAGTTTGGCAGAAGACGGAAATCTACAGCCCAACCCACCATGTATATAGATATGACCACCTAAAGAGATGTGACAGTGAATATAGGAAACACCCTATGGCCTGCAAACCAGGAAATAAGTATACTTCCTAAGATTATGGGTGGACGGTAATCTCTCCCCAGCCAGGTAAGTTAACTACCATGTTGTGCTTTTACCTCTGCAAATTTCTATTCCTTGTGAAATGCATCTACAGTGAAGTAAAGAACTCTAAAATTATGGCTAGTATCTAATTCCTAAATGCTAGTATGTATATATGTATTCATTCATTCACTCATTCATTCATTCACTTAGCATAAAATGTTGCTTTCATTGGAAAAAACAATGCTCCCAATGTTGATGTATTCACTATTTAAATATTTACCTGCCAGTCTCAGGATGCCAAAAAATTTGCTTCTGGCTTATTTTCAGTCACTGCTATTTCCCTATAAGAGTCTTCCAGACCCTGGAAAATAGTCAACTCTTTAGCTCTGCTCTGAGAAAATGCATATTATTCATCATGTTACAGGGAGAAAAAGCTCTCTCCAATTTGAAAATTCTGTTTGTCATTGGAAATAGGGGTGAATTATTCCTCCACTTTGAGGAAGTTTCTATTTTCATGACACCATCCTCTCTTTCTGTCTTTTCAGGGTGAGATAGTTCAGAAGAGTTTATGTGTTTTCTTGTCACTTAAATCTATCCATAGTTGGCAAGATTTACTGCAGTTTCAATAAGTCACAATTGTCAATGCTTTGGGACAGTAATTAAATTGGCATCATCAATTTATGTCACCTTGCATAAGAGGTTTGCAAAACCTCTCAACCTTCAAAGATGTTGGTTCCTGATGTTGGTTTCACTATGTCCTCACCATATCTCATCTTGAATTGTCATTCCCATAATCCTCATGTGCTGTGGGAGGGACCTGCTGTGAGATAATTGAATCAAGGGGATGATTATCCCTATGCTATTCTTGTGGTAGTAAGTGAGTTCTCATGAGATCCAGTGGTTTTATAAGGGGCTTTTCTCCCTTTGTTTGGTACTTCTCTTGCCTGCCACCATGTATAATGTGCCTGTTTTGCCTTCTTGCCATAATTGTAAGTTTCCTGAGGCCTCCCTAGCCATGTGGAACTGTGAGTGAATTAATTCTCTTTTCTTTATAAATTACCCAGTCTCTGGTATGTCTTCATAGCAGCGTGAAGATGGACTAACACCATTTCCATTTTTATCCCAGCACAAGCAGTGTAACAATGACTACTGATGTGGATTCAGAGCCCAGTGTTGGAATGCTCATGCAATTCAGGTGGATTCAGTCTGGTGCTAGGAGGACTGTACTGTTCAGGTATGTGTCACATCTGGTGCATAATTCCTGATCATGGTTTACTTACCTGAAGTCCAACAATACCAAAATGCCTCCCTTGGCACCCAGCTGCAATCTTGCATACAAATTCTCTTCTTGAGAAATTTTTATCGTTGTAATCATATACACAAGAAGGGCAAGTCCACACCTGGAGATTCAAGTGCTCTAAAAATACTTTAGAAATAATGTAATTGTCCCTTTACAGCTTAACTTTTGACTAACTACAAAAACAAAGTAAAGCAAACCAAAAAAATGAAGTAAAAAACTGCAGCTTTTGATTTTTTTTTTTTTTCGGTGTTTCACCTTTTGTTTCTAAGTGTAATAAATCAAAGAGTTAAGGTGCAAAAAACAGCCCAAATGAAGTCACAGATCTTTAAAATGTGATTCTAGTTTCTCAAAGGTTGAGGCTACCAGATTTACACTACATTATTGCAGGTATTTTGGCAGTCATTAGCTGTCTACTTATTAACCACCCATGGGTCATGTCTATAATTTGACATCCATTATTTTCTTTTTGAACATTTGAGAGCAAATTATTGCTAACATGACACACATATACACAATGAGCCCTCACTTAACATCCTTGATAGGTGTTTGCAAACTTCCAATTCTAGTAAAAGAACTTATAATGAAAACAATTTTACCACAGGCTAATTGAGATAAACAAAACTTACCTTCCTATGGCGTATTTCTGGTCACAAATACAGAACCAAACCTCTACATGATGACCCAAACACTTTTAATATTAAACACTGAACTACATGCTAGTCATATATACCTGTAAGAAAGATTAATAAAAACAGGTAAGATAATTACCCATTTTTGTAGCTCAGGTTCATGGGTGGCCAGAGCCTAAGGTAGAAGCCAACCCTAAGCAGGATGCTATGCCATTGCTGCATACACACACACACCATGCTCACGTAGACTGGGACCATTTAGACACACCAATTCACCTAATTTGCACAACTCTGAGATGTAGGAAGAAACCAGAGGACCTGGAGCCAATCCACAAAGACATAGGGAGAATGTGCAAACTCCAGAGAGACAGTGACTCCATTTGAAAATCATTTTTTCACCGGGCGCGGTGGCTCACGCCTGTAATCCCAGCACTTTGGGAGGCCGAGGCGGGTGGATCACGAGGTCAAGAGATCGAGACTATCCTGCTCAACATGGTGAAACCCCATCTCTACAAAAATTAGCTGGGCATGGTGGCACATGCCTGTAATCCCAGCTGCTCAGGAGGCTGAGGCAGGAGAATTGCCTGAACCCAGGAGGCGGAGGTTGCAGTGAGCCGAGATCACGCCATTGCACTCCAGCTTGGGTAACAGGAGTGAAACTCCGTCTCAAAAAAAAAGAAAATCATTTTTCCATTCAACAACGTTATAACAAAATGACATTAAACAACATGACGTTATTTGAGGACATGCTATATTAGTGTGCATACAGACACACACACACACATGCATATATACACACATCACTATAGATTTTTGATGTCTAATGCAGTAGCCATTAGTCTCATGTGAATATTGAACACTTAAAATACAATTAGTCTAACTTCCATGTTCTTTAAGTACATACCACATTTCAGAGATTTAGTATGAACAAGTAATGGAAAATATGTTACTATAAATTTGCTTATTGATTTCTTGTTGAAATAATTGTATTGTGTATGGACTGGGTTACATATATTATTGAAGTTATTTTTACCTTTAAAAAAACTTTAATGACTACTAGAAAATGCATATTTGTATATGTAGTTCACCTTATGTTTCTACTGGAAAACATTGTTCTAGAGGGTTTGCCACATGGCTAGGCAACCACTAGGCATTTGGAAACATCTAGTTTTATGGGGTAGCAGAGTACCTTCTCATCCACAAAGTCCCTGGGGCTCAAGATGCCTCAAGACCATGGATCCATAACTGGTTCTCACGGATATATTTATAAATTTATGTCACATAACTTGTTCCTATGTAATGCCGCCTCTGTTCAATGCTGATCAACTCTATGTGAAGACCATTTTCCAAATTTCACAGATTATGGACAGAGGAGTAGCATTTTGGTTTCCTTCCTGCTCAACATGATGTCATTTAAAGGAATGTATTGGGAGATGAATTTCTTTGTGTCTTGTGGCAACTGCCAATATTTTATTTGAAAACTTAAAACAGCCACACAAATCATGTCTTTTATTGTCCTAAGAAGAATATACCATTCTTATTTGAAATATATTATGTGATATGAAATCCTGTTGGAATGCAAACTGGTAAACACTAAGAGAAAAACTCCAGGAGTGCAATTTCGTAACTTTTCTACTGTCAGTTGGTAAAATTGGCAGAATAGATTAGGTAGAAAAGAACCAAAGCAGTCCTCCTCAGTCCATAAACCTTTGAATGCCCCTTCCCCTCATGTGCTCATGTATGACATTTTACTTAATAAACAAATAGTCAATTTTGTTAGGTACAATAAAATATATCTTGCATATCTTGACTTATTTCCACTACCGAGGTTCCTGTACAAGTTGCCATCTTTACTTGTCCTATATCACTGTAAGAGCCTCCTTTTCTATTTCACCACATGCTCCTTTAATACACTCTGAAAAAGCAACCTGAGCAATTTTGTAATATTCTAAATCATATCATGTAATTTCTCAAATAAAAACCTTCCAGTTCTTCACAACTGAACTTGATGCAAAGCCTCAAGGCTGACAAGGCTGTGCAAATTTCCACCCTTGCCTCTCTCCCTGAGTTCACCTGGGTGCCATGTCTCCTTTCTTACTAGGCATGAACCCATACTAGCATGCTTTTTATTCCCAGAATATACCGAGCACATTCCTGCCTTCAAGCCTTTGCACTTACTATTTTCTCCACTTTCTGGCCCATTACTCTGTTCCTAACAGTGCATATTACTAAATGATTTTGTCCTGTTCATTTGTCATTTTCTTGTTTACTATCTATTCCCCACAACACTTGCAACTTCAACCCACTTGAAGGAAAACTCCACGTGCTCTCTTATTCTCTCATTTATTACCAGCAAAGACAAGAGTGCTTGGGTATATAATACACCCCATGTGATTATTTATGAATGAATAAAAACAGAAGTAGCAATTATATTGACACAGTTTTGACTTGCTTTCACATCCGCAAGTTTCTCTGAGCAGTTTGGAGACATCATGCTTCAACATCTTCCATCTCTTCATCACAAACTGATGAGCTTTTTCTTAGAGAAAACCTCATGCCAAAATATTAAAAATGTGTAGTGAATCTGTGCAGTGCCAAATGTTTGACTTGAGGAAGGGGGATGCACAGGCCAGTGGAGGATGAAAACTGTGGTTTAATCTGGACTTTCACTCTCCGTTTGACATGCTCAGTATCTATGTTCCTATAGTATCCCTGGCCCTGTCTGCCTCTACAAATATGAGTCAAGATCTGTCTGTCTCTACAAATGAGTCAAGATTTATGCTCAAATGTTGTTATGCTCTAATATTTTAGTCTGAGTTTAAGTGATTGTGAGGTGGGCAAGCCTCCAACCTTCTTGGCTTGTCCCACAAATTGAATCAGCACCCCTGCCTCTGCTTGCTATTAAATGGCAAATTGTCAAATATATACTAAACTCATAGCACCCATGTGAATAAGCAATGAATTCATGTTTATTCCTTCCTCTACTCTGACCATCCATGTTTTCTAGTAAGTTCTGAATTCTTTTCTTGCCTACTCCATTCTAAGGAGGAAAAAATTGGAAATTAAGTAGGCAGGTTTGCCTTTGATTATGGAAATGCTTCATTTGACATGAATACTTCAAATGAAAATGTATTCAAAGTATATATATTTCTATTAGTCTACCCAATTAGTAGAATTAACAGCAAATGCATTTCATAATTTTGAAAGAATTTCCTTAGAATTTTTTTTTTTTAGAAGAGGGACTTCTGTATTTTTAACAGCTATCTTCTTTTGTATGTTCAGTGAATACAAATTTAGAGATGTAATGCTTGTGTCAGTCTCTATGGGCATCTGGAAATAGAAAACAGGAAATAAACAGGTTAACAAAACTATACGATTCAACCGACTCTATTTTCATAGTCTTATTTGAACTCAGTGATATGTATACAATATATAGTATAGTATTTTAATTCAAATTGTACTTTTGAATTCTTGTTCTACTACTATTCATGAAAGCATCTTTCTTCTACTTCTACAGAATTATTTTCTCCACTAATTAGCAAATCTTCTTTTGAAACATGCCTTGCCTATAGCATTCAGTGAGTTCACAAAGCAAACTTTTGATTTACAGAGAAAGTGGCTGCTCATAAAATCTTAAGTATAAAGAAGTCTTATAAATACAAACGAGACTGGTATTTTTTTAGATTACTAAAAAGATAGCCAAGAGAAGAAGCATGTAGTTTTATCCAGATTCCTAGATGGAGACAGTGAATCAGATTTCTAAGAAGAGGATCAAGATTTTTAGCTTCAGAATGCAACCCAAATTTAGCAACATCACTTTTCTTAAAATGTAGGGAATGTTAAAAAAGTATCTTGTTCTAGGCAACATGTTGATTAGGCACAAAGAAAACTTCTTGCTTATTTATAGACCTTGAAATGTTTGGTACACCTGAGGAATTCAACTACCTCTCAATTAAGAAAAAACAAAGTTTACAAAAATAAAGATGTGACTGAGGGAAACAGAGACATACTCTTAAACATACCATCCTTTAAATGTCTTCTAAGGAATTTTTGTTTTGTTTAGGTTTTAATGGCCACCAACAGTGGAACTGGCTTCCAGACTGTGAATAGATTCAGGGAACAAGAACAAAAACAAATCAACAAATCAACAACAACGAAAACAGCAACATCTGTGTATACTATAGAAGCAGATTTGTCATTATTGTGTACATTGGCTTAATACTGAGAAAGAGACTGAATAATTATTTTAAAGTTTCAATCCCATCTTGCACTTCTGACAAGTCCATTTTGTCCCCTGGTGAAGAACATGCCGGCAACTGCAGACTGAAATGCAAGCAGATTCATTCAGTCCCCACAAACTTTCAAAAATGTGCATCTGGAAAAAAAACAAAAGTGACAGAGACTGAGTCCCAGAGATATTCCCCAGGAACTCTCCCCAATCTGTGGTGCAATATGTGGTCTGACCCAGCTGGACACCAGGCAGTACTTGGCCTCCAGCCCTTCTGGCTGGACTCTTCCCCAAGGTAGGGTTTATCCTCACATAAAATTGCCAACCAGGGCCCACTTGGGTATAGAACTAATTTAGCCTCCTGTACACTTGATGAATGAAGAATTTCCTCTGGGGACTAAATTATAGGGCTTGCTGGAGTTGCTCTTTCGTGATCTGTTATTTGGAGGTAATTTTCCAAAAGGGCTGGAACACATGGCCATGAGCTAGAATAGGATTCACCGTGAACAGCTGCCACGCGCTGGCCGGCACATCCCAGTGCTCTCGTCCTCTCCCCATCCTCCCCTGCCACTGCCCCTGCTTCCCCAGAGAGGAGGTCCAGACAACAGGGCTGGACTTGACGTTAGATCTTTACTTTCCTTCTTAATTAAACCTCTAGAATAGAATCTGCCCACCTTTTTCTGCACCCAGGTTTCCAGAAATGTAACATCTTGTTGTAACACATTTCAAAACAGATGACAGGCCTTCCCCTCATCCTCCAGTGTCGGTGATTACAAGCTTCTGTCAAATTCCACCAACCCCCACCCCCAACCACCACTCCCCCCACCATCACCACCCCAGTTGGCTGGAAGATAAGCTTCTGATCTTCCCTTGGCTTTTTGAACTGTTGGAAGCTGTGTAAACACAAGCTGCAGGTTAGTCAGATTCTATTTGACCCAGGGCCTGCTGAGTGCAAAGAGATTACATTTGAAAACTCCCTTGTCTAATTAAGCAATGGTGACCTATTGTGGGGTGCTTGCTGATGAGGTCAAATAGCAAGGGGTTTTAGGCTGACCTGTTGCAGCTGGTCATTTGCTGATAAATAAGAAACAGCTAGTTTTTAGTTAGCCAACTTCCTGACAGAGCTTTTCTTTCATAAAGCACTTGAATTTGGTTATTTCTCTGAATTTCTTAAGTGAGTTTTAGTATTTTAGAAAAATTTTTAATACAGAGAGTAACAGACATTTGTCCTATGATGGATACCCTTCTTTGCACAGCAGTACCCCTTCAAATAATCTACAAACTCTTCTGCTGTGCTTCTATCTCTTTTTAGGCCACGGATTTCTTCCAAATTGTGAAAGATGAAAGTCATTTTGAATATTGACATTTGGATGGGATATGGTGACAGTGGGACAGAAAGCCCCAAGAAGTAGCTCTCAAGACCTTGACCAAGCTGCATAATCAGAATCACTTACTGAGCATCTACTCTGTAGCAGATGCTGTTGTAGGATCTTTTAATCTTTATTTTCACTCCTTACCATGACCCTCACGGTAAGTGCGATTATCCTTGTTTCATTACTAAGATTTCTGAAGCATAAAGAGGTGAAGAACTTTCACAAGGGTTTGCAGCCATGAAGTGAAAGGTCTGGGAGCTGACCCATAATTCCCATGGCTTTACGTGTTGTTCATTTCAGGAAGCTGCACAATTTCCTTGTGGAAATAGAAGTGTCTGAAGGCCACCTATGGGGAACAAAATTTGACAGATGAAGATTCTATCTGTGAATAAGTAATAAAAGTGAAGATAAAAACGTTGGAACTGTAGAGATTGAAAAAGTTATAAATAAAACCCCCTATTCACTACCATATCCCTACATAGGTTATCCCTAAACCTCTGTAGAGGTTATCTGTGTTTTCTGTTACCAGAATCTATTTCCTGAAATTCAGGAAAAAAATGTACACAGAATTCCTGCCTCCTCCAAAATCCAGCATATGTGTTCTCACAAATGTACAGTCCCAAGATGCCTGGCCACTGTGAATACCTTTAAGCCAATCAGAATCAAATACATGTGTGTATAGAAAGGTCTGCCACATACACGGTTGCCCTTTCTCTCTGGCTTTTACTTGGGAATCACAGGCCGGAGCCACTACTGTCGTCCTGCCACCCACCGTATGTAGCCATCTGGGTGTATCTGCAAGATAGAAAGCTGGGTCCTGGTGATGTGGGAATTCTGGTGAAGCTATGCATCATCTCCCTTGCAGTTTACTTAGAATTTGAGAATGTTTTGGATATTTTCAAATGAAAATTCCTAAGTGTTTCAGTATTATTATCTTGGCAGGTCCACCCACCCAGCCAATAATGAAATTAGAGTATAGCAATGTCTCCATGTCTCCAAAGCCATTTCTTTTCCATGGAACCATACTGCTTTCTGAGTTAGAAAGAGGGCTTTGGAAAGGCAAGAACACACATGTTTATCAATGTGTTTGTTTGTTTTTTTTTTTTCCTGTGTGAGAAAGAATGGAGTATGACAAGTCTAGAATTACATCTCTTGTGAAATCTTTTAACATGACCCACAATTTCTTTATTAACCTTCTTGCAGGTCCGTCATACCAAGAGTTATAAATATGTCTGTCAGTCTCCCACAAGGAAATGACACGCACTCTCTAATGAAAACATTTTCTGATGCCTTGCAATTTGAGTTTTGTACCATTCTGTACAATGTCTCACATACGTTTATCTGGCTACAGTTTCAGTCAGTGCTGTATATTCGGCCTCATATGTAAAACATTTTTTGTACAAAATTTGCAAGCTCACAAAACTCATGAATTTATTGGGATGGTTAAAGAAATGTTTTTCCCTTTATTTTTTATCAGCAGGCCTAGTTTCTAACAGTACAGATGTGAATTTTTGCTCTTCTTGGAAATTATTGCCAGTTTCTTTGTCATCCTCCTTCAATTATTGGTTCAAAAACTAGATCTAGGAATAACAGAGGCCACATCATCTCTGGATATAAAAGGAAGTTCATTTCCTTTTTATGTTATACTTTTTTGCAAGATGAGAGAGGAAATGTAGTAAAATTACTTAGCTCCTTGAGAGATAGTTTTTCGACCAAATAGTAATAATAATAAAACCATTTTGTGTCTGATCTATTGGGATGTTAGATAGCATCATATACATGTCCAGTCCAATAAAAATTGGTCTTATTTGTACAGGATTTGAGAATTTACAGAAGTTTCACACAATTTACCTCATTTATTTCTCTTTTCAATCCGACAATGTTGATGTTATTACTCTCATTTTAGAGATTAATTTTAGGAGACTCGGGGATTAGGTGGTTTGTTCAAAACTTTCAACCTCTTCAGTGGTAGAACTGTGTTTTACACGCAAATGTTCTGATTAGAGTTCAGACATTTTATGGTTCCAAATAGCTTATTCAGTACCTGGATATCTTTGGAGAGAAGAGGTTGAAGTTAGAATGCCTCCATGTTGCTTCTTTTCTCTAGATTAAAGTGAGTGGATTTTCTAAACATCTGAGAACAACTTGTTTTCTGTTTATAGTGATCCCTTTTGGGAACCACAGAAATTCTGATTTTCCTGACCATTTGTCCTCCATCAAGCCCAGATGTTTAAACGACATTATTTTTATGTGCCAATGATTGCAGTATTTGCATGTGCAAATCATGTAATTACTTAACTACCCAAATTGTGCATGCAACTAAGGTAATTATGAACTTAGAACATTGCCTTAAGAATCCTGGAAAAATTATGGTGGCCAAAAATGAGTGCTGGAGTGGAAATTTCTTGCAAGGCTGATTTTGTTGTTGTCATTGTTGTTTAGTAGAAATCTATGTTAAGTTCATTAAGTTGCTTTCTTTAACTCAATTTGAATATCTGAGAATGAAAACAGTACTTGCACTACCTACTTTCAAGGGGTTATAAGGAGAAAATTGAGACCATGCATAAAAGTGATTTGGAAAAATTTTACAAAACGTGAAAAAAGGGTTTCTTTCTTTTCCTTTTTCTTTTTCTTTTTGAAACAGGGTCTCACTCTGTTGCCCAGGCTGGATACAGTGGCATGACCACTTCTTATGGCAGCCTTGACCTCCTGTGCTTAAGCAGTTCTCCCACCTCAAACACCTGAATAGCTGGAACTATAGACACATGCCACCATGCCCAGCTAATTTACGAAAAAGAAATAGTAGAGTCAAGTTCTGGCTATGTTGCCAAGGCTGGTCTTGAACTCCTGAGCTCAAGGGATCCTCCTGCCTCAGCCTCCAAAAGTGTTAGAATTACAGGCATGAGCCACCATGCCTGGCCCAAAAAGGAGATATTATTTTTAAATGGTCTAATTAAACCCCATTTTTGAAATATGTAGAAATTAACATTTTATATGAATCTTTTGTTCATCTATCCAAATTCTGCATGCCATACTATAAAATTTTAAACATAATGTTGCTTAAAAAAATGTAATATTATTGCTATTTATCTTTAAGCTGCATAACAATTTCTCATTTCCCTCTCCTAACAATACTATGTGACATATAGAGAAGGAATAGTTAACAACATACAGTTACATATATGAAAACAGAAGCTCAGGATATTTAAAGGGCTTACATTAGTTACATGAGAGTTTAAGAGGCAAATTGATAATTTAGCGCCAGGGTGTCTGACTCCCATTATCTTTTTCAATAACTTAGACATTCCTGATACAGAGACCATGTTGCTTTGCCATCCGTAGTTACAGACATGTTTGAGTCAGCCTCTCAATACATTTAAAGTGTATGCTTTCCAATAATTTAAGGAATGAAATACCTTGTCTTGAATTAACTTGCAGATTACTATTGCATTCTATGTAAGAACATGACTTGCTAAGAAAACTAATGATATACTTAAGAAGGTGGCGCCTTTTAAGACCTACTTAAGAGAACAAACAAATTCAGCGGGTTGTAATTGTACTGTGTCCATTTGTTGAAACAGATACAAAGGGTAGAGGCCAGATTCAACTCAGTAAGCAGTTTAGATTAGGTTTCTTTTCCATTGAGAAAAAAGTCACATTGCTCTCCAGGTTTTCTGTCATTTGCCTGATTTTTCCACCCAATTGTTTATTACAGTGAAGTCATTATTGTAGTCCTTAGAGTATCATCTGATAAAAGCATGCATACATTGACATAGTTCTTTCAATAATACTCTCACTGGGTTTCCAAGCCTTTGAGAAACTTTGAAGGTTCTAAAGAGCTTGAAAGATGGAAAGGTTTTGCAGTCTCTAGATCCAAATGATGTTTTGAAGGTGATTCAAGAGTATGTGGCAAGACTGGAATATCTGTCCTTGAGTCTGACCCTACATTCTGTTCTCTAACCATGGGGTGTTGCCTTCTCCCTCTGTGAGCACAGAGGTCTCCAGACAGAAAAAAAAACAGGTATCTTGGGCATTAAATAAGGGTGTTTCAAAGAATATGGGCCACTAAGTCATCTATACCCAATGACTTGGCAGGAAGTAGAATCATCACCTCCTTTTAGGGTCACAATATGTCTGAAATTGTGTTTATTTTGGTAAAATAAACAGTCATTAGCATGATTCACACTTTTTCCAGCTTTAGCAAAGAACAGATAAATTATCTACTATTATCCTCCTCTACCTTTTACCTCATTTTTGCGAAATCCAATGTGTTTATATGAATAGATACCATTTCTTAAGAATTTACCAAGTGCTTGTCTTCTTACTAAACGCAAATACTATGCCTTATCTAAGTTAGTCTCCACAATAATAAGTTAGCCATTATTCTTTTCCTATCTTTACAGATAAGGAAATGGAGGTTTAAGAAGCTTAAGTAACTTGCCTAACATTGTTTGGCTTTTATTTGTAATTACTTCTTTCAGTTACTCTGTACCCTGAAAATTCTTCATTGATTACCCCAAGACAGGCATGCCAATGACAAACATACTGATATTCACATCAATTTACTTCCATCTCCATATGTGCATCAGATGAAGGCATGAAGCTACATATTTAGCTCTTATTGAGAAATTACATTAATGACTTTAGTTTCTCCATTGAATAATGTAGCATTGATTCATTAATAATAATTTATAACGTTTTTCTCATCGCCTATATCGTTTTGAATGCACAGTTGTTATAATAATTAAGAAATAAAAATTTCTTTATAATAATAAAGAAATGCTTTAAAGTAAATTTGAATTCCTTTGGAGGTAAGCTTTATTTTCCAATCTTTCTGAGTAAGATTATAGTAAAAGGCTGAAGAAAACTTCTAGCATGAGGTGGGCACCCTATGGATGACTTTCTTAAACATCCAATTAATTACAGACAGTGTAAGAACAATCTGTCTACAGAATGACTTTCATCTTACTTCAAGACACCAAGTTCTTCCTTCCCGTATATTTTGAGGTCCTTATTAGGTCAGATTAGTGTAACAGACACTTACAGACACATACTAGGCTGCAGCTATATGTTGGGGACTGAGGATATAAAGCTGATGGAGCATAACAGGGTAGATGGAATTACACAGCACTAAGAAAAGGCTCCTAGGCCAGATTCTCCAGCTGGGGCCAGGTAAAGGAAATTCGGCCAAATCTGTTTCATATAAACACATCAATTTCTCTAGTTTGGGGCTTCTGCTCTTAATTTTTAAATGACAGCTTGTTGATGAAAATAAAGAAGTGAAGGTTCTTCCTCAACTCCCTCTGGGATCAATTGTGGAAGGTTGGTCAACGTGCTCCCAGTGACCTGTTGTAGTAGCACAGGGGTCCTGACCAGCTCTTACATGCTAGTAGAGTCCTGACAGGTTCATGATTGACCAGAATAAATAATCTATGGCAACAATAGTCACCAGCCACAGTTGCATATTGAAAACCTGAAAGGAGGCTAGCGTGAGTTGAAATGTACTGTCGATATAAAATACACATCACATTTCAAAGACTTAACATGAGGAAATAATGTAAAATTTCTATTTAACCTTTTTATGCCGATTACATCACAAAACAATATTTTGGATACATTGGTTTAAATATATACTCTTAAAATTAATTTTGTTTCTTGCTCCTTTTTTAATGTGACTATTAGAACATTTAGAATTATATAAATCGGTCATATTACATTTCTACTAAATATGCTGATCTAGAGCCTTTCTTCTCTCATTGATGTAGGCCTTTTCTAAGACATTTGCTTGGGAGAGACAATTTATCTTTTATGTTAAATGGCTTCCCAAATAGCAGAGAAACATTCCAAACCAATGCAATTTTTCTCCTTCTGTGTCTATACTGCCACCTAGGACTTTAGAAAACACCTAAATATTATCTATTAAATGCAACAAAGTGTAGAAATTATAAAAGAAAAATATTTGTAAAAAAACTAGCAAAAGTGAATCTTAGAATTTAGAAAAATGTCCTGAAAAAATTATTAGATAACTTCCTTTTTAAATCTTTTTTTAACTACAACTTTGTAAATTGTTCAAAACCAAATTCTGCTTAAAAATTTCTTGATGCTAGCATATCTTTAATGCTGTTGGTTTCAAAATAGATTTAACTTTAACAATTATGATTAAAGTTTTACTATTAAAAAGTAATTTCCATCAGGGAACTTACGCTCTGGCCATATGCATTCTCCAATGCGTTATTCGCTCTGTTTTCTTAGCTATTAAAGCAAGGGGATAGAGTAAGCAATCTCTGTTTGCTTTGATTTATGCTGTCTCTATTTTTATATGTGCTATAAACCACATTTGTTTTTAAAACTGGTAAATATCATAACTGGAATAAAATTTTCAATCTTTTATGCTGTTACTCTTCCAAAAACATGTCTCAATATTTTCCTTTTTCTCTAAAGAATTATGTTTATTTTTTATCTATAACCAAGGAAAAGTTGCATCATTTATATTTTGCATCACTTGAAAGAGTAATTTTATTTCTTCCCCTACTATCTGACATTGAATGTTTTCTTTGATAATAAATAGGGAAATAGGCTGTTTAAAAGTGTTTTCAAAACTTTCTAAAAGCAAGACTTAAAATTGGTTGATAAAGCAAAACTAGAGACTATTGTAGAGGTATACACAATGCATAAATAATTATAATCATGTTAAGTAGGGAGACTCACTTTTTATTATGAACCTAAATCTGCCATATAAAAAAAGACAACACATCCAAACTTCTACCAGCTTAAAATTGCAATGGGAATCACATAACGAAAAATAAGTCAGTTACTAGAACTATACTTTAATTGTATTTAATTTCATTCATTTTCAGTATTGTTGTTAGTAATAATAATTTTATAAGATGGTATTAACACCTTTCCATTGGCCCACTGTAAATGATTAATATTTCACGATGTCATAGTCCTTTAATAACTACTATATTAGAAACACTAGTGATTCAGATCTACAAAGCCAATGAAAGCTGTTAAACTTTGTTTCTTAAACTTGTCACTTTTAAAATGTAGATATCAAACCTGTGATTCAGACGTCTACATATTATACTTTTGTTATTTCTTTCATATTATGTGACACAGAGGAAAAGCATAGTAAAATAATAGGTTCCCGTAAAATGGTGACTCTTTGGATTCACAAATATGCACCAAAGTATTCTTTGAATAAAGACTTGTTAATAGTGTGACACATTTTGACAGCTTGAAATCCTAACAGCTTAATCAACAAAAATTAAGGTGACACCTCTAATGTTTCTAAAGGGGTTTTCTCTTTCAATGTGGTTAAATACTGGAGGAAATGCTGCTGCCTTATCGTCCCAGCTGTCTGGTTCTAACTTGCTGAAATAAATAAGAGGACTCATAATAGACTAGATAGAGAGATTGGGCCTGGGATGTTTCTTTAAAATTTTAGCCACATTTGAATTGTGAGTGCTGCCAATAATTTCAGCCACTTGACTGTGAAATGCTTCATCCTGCTTCCCAAGTGTCCATGCATGCTCTGCTTGGCTCAAGTAGCCGACAGGGCTTTCGTGTATGTTCTGAAATGAACTAACTGAACATCTGTCTCAACGCTGAGTTATCTGTATAATTTGGAGAGTTGGCTTGATATATTTTTTCAAGTTGACAACTTAGAACTATTTGGACATTAACAGATGATGAAAAGAGAATAAAGACTATGAGTGTTAAGATGAGTTATGACTGACCAGAGCAGGGTAAACTTATGCAACATACAAGAATGAGGCTCTCGGAGATGAGCCTTCCAACTGAGTATCAGAGAACTAAGAGAGAATTGCAAACTAACTTATAAATAGGGATATGCACAGGAAAATAGTCTCCCAGAATACCATCTCCCCCACTAAAGTAAGGGCATGACTTTCAAAGCCTGAAGACTCCACAAGGAAGAGGTTGGTTGATTCAAACACATTATTGACTTGTCAGTTCAGGATTGGCTGGTTGTAGGGAAGCTTGGTGCTGGCCGATTGCTGAACCCCACACTGTGGTTGTCAGAAGCTGTGTTGACCTTTAAGATCATTAAAGTTAAGTTCAGAGAGTTCAGTTGAGTCACAGACCACAAAGAATGGTTAACCATCAGGCTGTTTTTCTGCTAATTCTGGTGCATTTTCTCAGATGAGATTG
Organism: Cebus imitator; assembly: GCF_001604975.1. Lineage (NCBI taxonomy): Eukaryota > Metazoa > Chordata > Mammalia > Primates > Cebidae > Cebus > Cebus imitator. The sequence goes on along the minus strand of NW_016107346.1, from coordinate 5,671,510 downwards.
TTCTGATTTCTTCTTCTGGAGGCAGGAACCCTCACTGTTTCATAATTTCTCATCTTCCTAGGTGCAGGGTGAGGAGGCAAGCTCACAGAAATGTACTTAAGGCATAGCAAAAGTTTTCTATATCACAGGCAAAGTAGTAGCTTCGTAGAGGGTTACTGAGAAATAGTGGATAAAGAGGTAGATGTCAGTGATGAAAGGAAAAAGTTGAGGTAAAACTAGTGCAAAGAGAAAATGCAATGTGATAATTCCTCTTTTACAATGTCACTATCACACTTACGGTAACTGGAGCCCTATCTGGTGGTGAGCCAGTCTCACTTTGGGCTCTTGAACTCTCTGCTCAAGTGGTCAATATATAATATTGGGATAGTGAGCACATCTCCACTGCAATTGCAGTGGTGTGGAAGCAGTCTAAACACATTCATTTTTAGCCTGAATTATTAAAACAAGACAGTTTTCTCAAATGTCTCACCTAATCCCAGGGAAGCATATCAGTACTTTCATGGGACATTTTATTTTTAGTCTGCTGTTTCTTTAGATATAGATGTATTCATCTATATAAGCTTTCAGGTGGCAGTGATTAAGCTAATATGTTCACAAAGCATAGTTCTTTTTCATGGAAAGTGAAAAAGATGTGTAAGGTCAACTTTCTGCTCTCAAGGAATGTAATACCTATTGAGTGAAAAAGTAACACAAATTATAATATGGTACTTGTTTTTATAGTGTTGTTATATATAAAGGAGGTGAATAATAACTTTAGCTGGCACAGTAAAAATAGAACTCACATTAAAAATATTTTGAATCATGTCTCGAAGTAGAGGTTGGGCAGGTGGAGACAGACGCAAAACTCTTTCCTGGCAGACGTAACTGGATATCCAACCTCACCAAGATATGGAACGTAATACTGTGACCAAGGAATAGTGAGGAGGGACACATGGCCTGAGCAGAGTCCATGGAAGAGAAAAACCTGAAAGACAGGAAAAGAAGGGGGAAAGATAAGGCTTTCAATACCAAGCTAAATTTTCCATTTTGTTTTTGCTCATTATTGTGTTTTGTTTTGTTGGTTTATTTTTGCAGTAGAGAGCCACAGATAAATTTTGAGAAGAGAAGTGACTTTCTCTGTTTTGCAGGTTAGGTAGATGCTGCGATTAGCATTGTGAAGGATGAACTAGACAATAGTAAACCTGGTTGAAAAGTAATCACGATAGTCCAGGTAGGGGACAAGAAAAGCCTGGATTAAAAAACAACAACTGGTGGTGATAGGAATAATGGAAGGAAGGAGGCTGATCTGAGAGGGAGCTTGGAAAGATAATAGACAGAAATTGATAATCAAGTGAACATTGGTGGGGAAAAGACAGGATAAAAGGGGAAATCAAGGAAGAGTTGCTGTTTCTAGCAGGGGGTCTTTGAGAAGTTATATTAAGACTGCCTTGGTTGACGATGTGACAATGACAGAAAATACAACTCAAAGGAAAAATATTATGTGTTAGGAGGAACAAAAAACATAAAAAAAGAATGTATTGGCTCATCACTAAAAATTCCAGAGGTAGAATGTGGCTGGGATCTAGGCATCTAAAACGTGCCACCATTTCCTGACCTTGGCTTTATTTTCCTTTGTGCTGGATTTATTCTCAGGTTCTAGGTGATGGTAGCAAGGTGGACAGTGACTCCAGCCCAGCAACTCCAGCCCAGCATCTTCACAGCCACAAGTCTAGCAGAAAAGAGAGACCTTTGCACTCCTTTCTTCAAAAGTTTAATCAGGCCGCCTGCTTATATCTGAACTCACCACTGTGGCCAGAGACATCATTCTCTGATTGAACCCCATGAAGAAGAGAAGGAGCTGTCTAGGGTAAAGTTGGAGTCCTGTTTCTAAGAGAATGGAAAATAAATTTTGACTGAGCAAAACACTGCAACTCTCACTTATAATTTGCAAAACCACTAACTAAGGTAGTGAATATAGAAAGGAGAATAGTTCAGGTGGGTGCATGAAGAAAGGACAAGCAAGGTGACAAGAAGGATTTGCATTTCTTGGTTTGCATATCACAATAACTATTAATAACTTCACTGTAATTATTTATAGTGACCATTCAGAACCTCACTCTACTAAAAGCAGGCCATATATAGTTTTGAGAATGTGTATTTGTAAGATATGGCATTTTTTTTATTCTTCAAAGGATTTTGAAGTATGCAGGGCAGGTACTTCTTTATTATCCATTATAAGTCAGACAATGATTTTCAGATGCATTATAATGATGTGCACATTTAACACATTTAGGAATGTATACAACAGTGGGTGGATAGCTCTAACATTTTTATTACTTTAATCTTTATTTCATGATTTTTTGTTCAAATGCTTGAAGATTGTGCCAGATAATAGCTTTTCATTTTATTCTTTCTTTGTCATTGTTCTGGAGATTTCAGTTCAATAATTTATATAAAAAACACTGTCTCTTGGTACATTTTATGATTAGAACATTTTATGGACGCTTTCGATTATGTAGAATATTTGAGACCATATATTCTAATTAAATAATCATTTTGCTAATGGATAATTCTTCCAAGTACTATGCATTAGTATAAACAATGGGAATATGAGTGTAGTATGCAAATATTTTGCACTAATAATGTGAAATATTTATTTTAAAATACTGCAATCCCAAGTTTCTTTCACTATAGACATGAGATATTTGGAAACAGTTACACTGTAATTTAACATGTAGCAGTTATAAATCAGTGAGAATTTATTAGTGCTGATCTTGTGTTATAGCCTTGCAAGGGCCATTGATTACCAATATTATTTATTGCATCATGGTCTAAGCATAATTCTTACACTTTAACAATTCTCATAGAGGATCTGCATTTAAAAATAAATGTAGTTCTGAAACACTTAAGCAATGCTAATAGAAATCTGATAGTTGGATTTTATGGTCATATGACAAAGTAGGGCTCAGAAGGTACAACTTCAAATTCTAATATTCTCCTATTTTTAGAAATGCAATACTGGGGAGTCCTCACATTCATAGAACCCCAGATTCTTTTCAACAAAATGGAGAGAATTGGACCTCTGAGGGATGGTAAATATACAGAAGTGTTTCAGGGTAGTGATGTGGGAAGGGGCAGGTAGGCCAGTGGGGAGCTACACCCCAGCTGCTGCTGGGGGTTGCAACTTGTTAAAGGAGGGATGGGATGGGATCACAGCTTTCTTAGAATGACGTGGAATTGAGTGCAGTAATATCCAGCTCCCATGGCTTTCCCATGTACACCTTGTCCCAGGGTCTATTTTTAAGAATGAGGCATTAAGCTGTATGTGAATGTACTTGGCAAATTGGAAAACACTCCACGAATGCAGTTATTTTGCTGTTCATCTGAGAAAAAAACTGCCATTTCCTCATACAAGATGAAGTGACAGACTTTCTCTTTTTTGACCCTCCCACCAATCCGAAAAACAGCCTTTATTTTGTTTTCATTAGATAAGATTTATTATACAGAAACAGGAAAAAACAGATTAAACCTATGGGTAATGTCTAGTTATTACATGAGAAAAACACAGTACCCTGAGGGGAAATAGAATTTATAGAATATGAAGAAATTATATTTGCTGGGAAAAGAAGGAAGAGAGAGTGATAAAAAGAGAGAGATTTTTCTAGATACAGTCATGTATATACACTCCCTGTCAAAACTCTAGACAGGATTCTATTTGGCATTCCTGACAGGATTTTGTCAGGAATCAAAGTTAGCCATAATGATGGAGAATTTAATTAAAATTAAGGAGTATGTTTAGCAAGAAAGAAATAACTGTTGACCCAATCATTTTAGTCAGTTTAGTAAAAAGGTCAGACTGACTGGTATTTAGCTTTGGGTTGACACAGTCAATCCTCTATGTAGGTATTTATAGTAAGCCTGGAGGGGTTGATGAAATGTGGAGGTAATTGAAAATAAACTATAGTTTGTGGATTCTCAGGAGTTTGGGAATCTATTATTCTCTCTGTTTAGTATGGTAATAGTTAAGCATGGCCTGAGTGACTATTGCAAAGTTTTAGAAGTGAAAGTATTTCTTCTCTATGAAAAAGAAAATCTTTTGAATAACGCTCACTGGCCGTAGATAGATTAACAAAGTTAATGGAGCCTTTTCCAAATAAGATACTGACTTTTGATAACACATTTTAAAGAACACTTTAATAAATATCAAAATTATTTTTCAACACATTAGTTGAAATAATTTTTGTGGAGATGAAAAGGAAATGAAATAAATTTTGAGTCTTTTAAAATTTTTTTACTTAGCAAAGTAACTGAGATTTTAAAAGATAGTAATATTCAATGTTGATAAGGACACTTAAATGGAAACATATTACCATTAGGGAGTATAATTTGGCAATCATCATCAAATGTTTACAAGATTTTCTTCTCTTATGAATAGGCCCCACTGCATAGTTTAAAGATATAAATACTCATAAGAATAAACTAAAATTTAATAACACAACAGGAGAGTGTTTGGGTAAATTAGTTATATTCATTTGGCAAAATAGTATACAACATTAAAAATTACATTCTGGAGCATTATCTAAAGCTGTGAAAATATCTTCATGATGCCAAATTTTCTTCATACAAAGTCAAGTAACAAAACAGCCCTTAAGAGCGTCAAGATATGGAATGTAGAATAAACAGAAATACATTGAAAATGCTGGTGGGAAGAGTGGATATTTCTGGGTAATGATTTAAAAAGGAAATTTATTGTTCTGTTTATGTTTTATTTTACTGCAACCTCTACGTTTTTCAAAGTATATTTTTTACTATTGTAATTACAAAATGAATAGCATAAAAAATTTATTCTGTGGCAGTTACCAGCTGTATGTGTCTGACCTTACTCTCCACCTTCTCTCGGTTTAGTGCTATATAGTTATTTTACTCACATCCTAAAGGATCTTCCCCACAAACACATCCATGGAAAGAAAAAGGGCGAAGGCAGGCAACATCAGATATCTTTGTAACATACTTTACTACTTATCTACTCCACTCTTCCTTGTCTGTTTTTACTAATTTTTTTTCTCATCTCCTGTCTCTCCTTGATCAAATACTGTGCTCACATTTTATTCTGTCTCCAAGTTCTCACAGATTACTAAGGGTTTAACTCAAAGTCCTTTAAGACAAGAGGACTTTTTTCACAGGATTAAAAAAGAAAAAATCACCCTGAATAAATGTCTTAGAATATTCTTTTCACTCTCCCATTTTCCCTTAACCCCTCAGAATTTATTACTATTCTGGATGCTTTGAGAACGTATACTCTTTTCTAGTAGTTTCTAACCAGCTCCACCTGCTGGTGCTAACCTGTGTCTCTTTGTAATCTGCACGCTTGCCTCAGATAATGTGGGAGTTTTCCTCAAAACATGACTTCTTTTTCATATTTTCATATTTCTGCATCACTTAGTTCCTGGCATGAAAGGAAGTGGGGTTAGGTCTGTTTTAGAATATTTTCTTTTGGTCTTAAAATTGTTTAATTTGAGTCACATTTAATTGCTTTTAGGCAAACGGATGAAACAATCCTAGAAAATGTACCTCAGGAGAGTATGCTGAGGTTAGGGTTTAAGGGATAAACTGCCAATAATTACCTTCCTCTTAGGCCCCTCTAAGGGTAAACTTAGCGGGAATCTACTGTTTAAGGAACAGAATATTTTATTTGGGAATTCAGCAGACACTGACTCAGATTTTGAATTATTTGGACCTCTTATGATGCTTGGCAAGCAAGTATGATCCTACACCTGTTTTTAAAAATATCAATAGAGGTAAGCCAGTTATTTTTAGAAGCTTCCTGTTCTTTCTTGAGGTCAACTGAGAAGTTCTGGCCATATTTCTGATAACTTCTCATCTAGGCAACTCCCAGGGTACTCTGTAAGCTAATCATCCCCCATACCCACTCCTGAAAGACCTGAATCAACATTAAAATATTTTTTGCCAAATTCTTTTGGGGCCAAGAAAAAGAAAAGGAAAGCAGAGAAAGTGATATGGTTTGGCTCTATGTCCCCACCCAAATTTCACCTTGAATTGTAGTAATCCCCACATGTCAAGGACAAGACCAGGTGAGGGTAATTGAGTCATGGAGGTGGTTTCCCATGCTGTTCTCATGATAATGAGTGAGTCTCAAGAGATCAGATGGTTTTATAAGCATCTGGTATTTCCCCTGCTGGTACTCATTCTCTCTCTTGCCACGCTGTAAAGAGGTGCCTTCCTTCATGATCGTATGTTTTCTGAGGCCTCCCCAGCCATGTGGAACTGTGAGTCAATGAAGCCTCTTTTCCTTACAAATTATCCATTCTTGAGTATTTCTTCACAGCACTGTGAGAACAGACTAATATAGCAAATTGGTACCAGGAGTGGGATTCTATTATATGAATACCTGAAAATGTGGAGGCAACTTTGGAATTAAGTAACAGAAGTTGGAACCATTTGGAGGGCTCAGAAGAAGACAGGAAAATGTAGGAAAGTTTGAAATTACCTAGAGATTTGTTTAATGATTTTGACCAAAATACTGATAATGATATGGACAATGAAGTCCAGGCTGATAGGTGATGAGGAACTTGTTGGGAACTAGAATAAAGGTGACTTTTGCTATGCTTTAACAAAGAGACTGGGACATTTTGCCCCTGCCCTAGAGATCTGTGGAATTTTTGAACTTGAGAGAGATGATTTATGGTATCTGGTGGAAAAAATTTATTTCTTATTTATTTATTTTTATTTTTTACTTATTTAATTTAATTTTTTTGAAATGGAATCTTGTTCTGTGGCCTAGGCTGGAGTACAATGGTACAATCTCAGCTCACTGCAACCTCTCACTCCCAGTTTCAAGCAATTCTCTTGCCTCAGCTTCCCAAGTAGCTGGGACTACAGATGCACACCACCACACCCAGCTAATTTTTGTATTTTTAGTAGAGACAGGGTTTCACCAATGTTGGCCAGACTGGTCTTGAACTCCTGACCTCACGCGACCCACCTGCCTTGGCCTCCCAAAGTACTGGGATTACAGGCATGAGCCACCACTCCTAGCCTGGTAGAAGAAATTTCTAGTGGCAAAGCATTCAAAAGGAAGCAGAGTATAAAAGTTTGGAAAGCTTATGGCTTGGAAATGGGATAGGAGAAAAAAAATCCATTTTCTGGGGAGTAATTCAAGCCTGCTGCAGAAATTTGCATTGGTAATGAGAAGGATAATGTTAATAACCAAAACAATGCAGAAAATGTCTCCAGAGCATGTCATAGGCCTTCAAATTAGCCCCTCCCATCACAAGTTCAGAGGCCTAGAAGGGAGAAATGGTTTTGTTGGCCTTGCCCAGGTCTCCCCTGCTGCCTGCAGCCTAGGGACTTGGTATCCTGTTTCCCAGCTGTTCCAGCCATGGCTAAAAACGGCCAAAGTACAACTTAGGCCATTGCTTCAGAGGATGCAACTCCCCAGCCTTGGCAGCTTCCATGTGATGTTGGTCCTTTGGGTGTGCATAGCACAACAATTGAGGTTTGGGAACCTTTGCCTAGATTTCAGAGAATATATGGAAATACCTGGATATTCAGGCAGAAGTTTGTCACATGGGTGGAACCCTCATGGAAAATCTCTGCTAGGGCAGGGCGGAAAAGAAATGTCAGGTCAGACAACCCAAATGCCCATCGATGATAGACTGGATAGGGAAAATGTGGCACATATACACCATGGAATATTATGCAGCCATCAAAAATGAAGAGTTTGGGTCCTTTGTAGGGACATGGATGAACCTGGAAACCATCATTCTCAGCAAACTGACAGAAGAGCAGAAGATCAAACACCGCATGTTCTCACTCATAGGCGGGTGTTGAACAATGAGAACACATGGACACAGGGAGGGGAGCACTACACACTGGGGTCAGTTGGGGGGAAATAGGGGAGGGACGGTGTGGGGTGGGAAGCTGGGGAGAGAGAACAAGGGGAGAAATGCCAGAAGTAGGTGATGGGGAGGAAGGCAGCAAATCACACTGCCACGTGTGTTCCTATACAACAATTTTGCATGTTCTTCACATGTACCCCAAAACCTAAAAAGCAATAAAATAAATAAATGGAAAAAAAAAAAAGAAATATTTAAACTGAAAAAAAAAAAAAAAAAAAGAAATGTCAGGTCAGAGCCCCCAAACAGAGTCCCCAAGGGGGCACTGACAAGCAGAACTGTGAGAAGAGGGTCACCATCCTTCAGACCCCAGAATGGTAGATCTGCCAACAGTTTGCTTCATGCCCCTCAAAAAGCCACAGGTATTCAATGCCAGCCTGTGAAAGCAGCTGGGAGGGGGACTGTACTCTGAAAAGCCACAGTGGTGGAGCTGCCTAAGACCATGCGAGCCCACCACTTGCATCAGTGTGACAGGCTATGGGACATAGAGTGAAAGGAGATCATTTTGGAACTTTAAGATTTAATGACTGCCCTGTTGATTTTTGGACTTTCGTGGGTCCTGTAGCTCCTTTGTTTTGGCCAATTTCTCCCATTTGGAATGGGTTTATTTACCCAATGTCTGTATCCTAAATGTATCTAGGAAGTAACTAACTTGCTTTTGATTTTACAGGCTCATAGGTGGGAAGGACTTGCCTTGTCACAGATGAGACTGTGGACTTGGACTTTTGCGTAAATGCTAGAATGAGGTAAGACTTTGAGGGACTGTTTGAAGGGTATGGTATGATTGTGTTTTGAAATGTAAGGACTTGAGATTTGGAAGGGCCTGGGATGGAGTGATATGGTTTGACTCTGTATTTCTACTCAGATCTCACCTTGAATTGTAATCATCACCATGTGTCAAAGGCAGGACCAGGTTGAGGTAATTGAATTACGGAGATAGTTTTCCCCATGCTGTTCCCGTGATAATGAGTGAGTCTCTTGAGATCTGATGGTTTTATAAGCATCTGGCATTTCCCTGCTGGCACTCATTCTCTCTCCTGCTACCCTGTGAATAGGTGCATTTTGCCATGATTGTAAGTTTTCTGAGGCCTCCCCAGCCATGAGTAACTGTGAGTCAATTAAACCTCTTCTTTGTAAATTACCCAGTCTTGGGTATTTCTTCATAGCATTATGAGAGGGGACTGATACAGTAAATGAGTGTTTTGAAGGGAACATTCAAATGTGGTAAACCGGCTGTTGTTTCTTTTAGGAGCTCATTGATAATAATCACTCATTCATTTTTAGCCTCCTTTTGCTCCATGTATTATAGGGGCAGTTATTGGCTTTGGGCTTGATACTGTTGGCTGTATTAGCTTGTGCCTGGTGAGATAGCAAAGGGAAGGTGCCAAGAAGTTGGGAGAAAGTCTGTGTTTTCCAGTGTTTACTCTTTGATCTTACTCTTCATGTTCTCAGCTCTTGAAGGACAAAGAAGTTTGTTGTAGTCAATCCAAAGCTTCCTTCCTGGTCATTTTCCCAGAGACTTGGCCTCAAAATTTGCTCCAGACATAATTTTTTGGCATATGGTACACTTGTTCAGTGCCCCTCAGTAGAGACCTTTCAGATACACAAGTTCAACTGTTGATTCACTACAAAATTTGAAGACCATAAATTATATTGAGTCATATCTACTAGCAATTTATCAGCCTTTTTTTTGTATTCCCTCTGCCTAGAGTTATCCTAGATTTTTAATAAGAATCTCTGCAATTATGAATGCACAAAACATAAGGGAAACCAAATGCGAAGGACTGAAGATGTAACACCTGGTTACTGGCATGATCTTGTGACCAATTACTATTTCATATTTAAACTTTAGTACCTAGATTTTGTGTATTCTAACTCTATTATCACTTGGAATATTTTTATAATAAGACAGACCTTATAGCAATTGCTGATAGGCAGAAATTATTTTTGTCCTGTTCTCCAAATATTTGAAGTTGAATTCATCTTTGCTTATATGAATATGAAAAAATAAAAAGAGAAACACAAGCCCAAATTGTTGTCAAAGCCTTCCTAACAAATCTGCAGGCCTCTCCCAATCTTTCCTGATTTATTAACGAAAAAAAGGGGCACCTTCTGGTGGTGGATAAATTTGTTTGAAATATTCTTGAATATTCACTAGGAATGTTACTAATGAAGTTAATCAACTCCAGATATCTTAGGACTACACATTTTATATTTATATGGCTGATAGGGTATTGCTTTATGTCTTAGTAGGAGGTAAAACTCTCTGAAATTTTCTTAATATCATTAGGATATTTTTCTTTGCTTTATTTGATCATTTTGCACAATAGATCCTCTCGTGCTGTCATTCTGGATTTCACATCTTTTCTCCACTGCCACCTGCTTTCCTGTTGAAAACATGTATTTCCTTTAATCTCCCTTGTGTTCGGAGTGCTATTGTGTTTCATTCTGCCTTTGCTTTTAAATATTATTATCTAAAAATGTATTCAGATTTTGATTTACTCCAATTAAATTATTTTAAGGTTTTAATTTTAAAGTAGAATAATTATAGGTGTTGTCATTTATAGGGTTTATTCTGTACTTGCTGGAGTGTATAGTTATCTCATTTCTTGATCTAGAGAGTTATTTTAGTGCCATTTAATATGATGCTTTTATTAAAAATACACAACTCTATTGCATATGAAAAATGTATGTGAGTAGCTGAGAAGTTGTGTAAAAGCTCAGGATGAAAACCAGAAAAATTAGCTTCATATCTGAACTCTGCTGACTGTGACCTATATACAGTGGTGTGCTGGTAAATGTTTAACAACCCATTCTCAAGCAGAAATAGTCCTTAATTTGAAGGATTTGCCAATTTCTATGTAGCATTTCTGAATCCACCATGACTAATTTTAAGCTACAAACTGGAAGTAACCCACGTGTACACAGTAGTCTTTCTCCAGCCTGTGAGAACCAGGTCTAGTATAACATCCACAGACTTTTGGGTATAACCCTTAGCTTTCTTGAGTCTTAGATTTTTCTGTGTAATATAGATGATGTTAGGATAAAATAGTCTATGATAAAGTCTTGAAATATGGTAGCTCCAATAAATTGCTTTTCTAAAATTCTCCATTAATGTAATTACCCTATTGCAAAGACATATTATACAAATTAAATAAATGTATTACTCTCATAGAATCTTTGTTGTTGAAATTTTATCTCAATGCTGAACAATATGTCTCTGTAATATTCGGTTTCTAGTGTTTTATTCTGAAATCAACTATGCCTAAAATTAGTAAAAGTTGGAATTTCTGCAATTATGAAGCCAACCCCATTACTAAAGCAGTTTTGTGCTGCAGTAGCACTTAAATGTTTAGCATTAATTATTTAAAATTGCAGCTGAGTTTACAACCTTCCCTCTTAATTGCAGAGAGAGAAGACGACGTGAGAATCAAAGTTAGATCTAGTTTTTTGTTTATTTCCCCCATGACAACTCTGGATCCCAAAGATTTGGGAAAATAATGTAACATTTCTTAACGCTACTACTGAGGAAATTTATTTCATTGATTCATAAAGTATTTGCCACCATCTCTAATGAGTATTTTTACATTTGACTTCATATGAGCTTTTAAGTATTTTACAGAAAGCATGCATTCTCTTATTATCTTACTCTTTCAGATCAGCTTTCTCAAGTTGAGTCATTTGCTTTCCTTAGTCTTTCCTGCCCAGTGGTTCTGGTGACCTGAGCATCCTCTGGCTCCAATGCACCTTTCTTCTTGACTTGACTGCAGGCTTTGATTCAATTATCTGACCCTTCTTTCCCAAAGGAAATGCTGGGGGGATAAAAGAGAGGTGACAGGAGAGTAGGTAAAACTGGTCAACAATAAATCAATCAAACAAGTACTTATCCAACACTTCCTAAGTAGCAGAGACTGTGGTGTAAGCCCATAAAATCCTCAGAGAGAGAGGAAAGGAAAGAAGTCAAGAGTAATAAAATATGGAAGAAGGAAATATTTAAGAAGTGGCTCATAGGTGTAAGATTCAAAAATAAACATTAAAATAAAGAAAGGCACAAAATATATAAAATGGCTCAAAGAAAAAGGCTTACATATTTATTTCCAGTTTACTCAAATATATGCAATATAAACAGTACCCAAAGGTAAGTGTCTTGTCTGTTTAATACTGTCTTTTTATATTTTACAAGATACTGTTTCATCTTCAAAAGCTGATTAGAAATCCTGCTGCTTCAATTTATTCTCTGGGCGCTTCTCATCCACTCAAAGCTTCATTTAGAGAAATTCCATGAAATTTTAATGAAATAAATGTAATGACAACAGGCATATTTCCCCACCCTAATTTTCTCCCATTCTGACATGTTAGAAGATGACCTCATGGGTATTTATTTGATGTTAAAGTTGTGGGATTTGAATTTTGAAATTTTATGTTTTTTCTTTTCATCAAATATGAAAATTAGAGGAGGCAGATGACACAACAGTTAGGAATCAAGCATCCCAACGTAGGTAGGAATCTTTTTACATTTGAAAAAATTGCTCAGTCCTGCAAAGTTACAAATAGTGTTGTTTGAATTTCAAGTTTCTTGGAGATTGCTTGACCTCTTAAACTCCACCAAAGGAAATTGTTTCTATTTAGAATCCTCAAAATTCAGAGACTGTTTCATGGTAAAAAATTCAGCCTTAATTTTTTTTTTTTCAGGCTGGAGTGCAGTGGTGCCATCTCGGCTCACTGCAACCTCTGCTTTCCCATTCAAATGATTCTCCTGCCCCAGCCTCTCAAGTAGCTGGGATTACAGGTGACTGCCACTGCACCCAGATAATTTTTGTATTTTTAGGAGAGATGGGGTTTCACCATCTTGGCCAGGCTGATCTTGAACTCCTGACCTTGTGATCCACCCACCTCAGTCTCCCAAAGTGCTGAGATTACAGGCATGAGCCACGACACCCAATTTAGACTTAATTTTAGGCCAAGATGTTGGCTTTTATAAATTGGAGGATTAATTAGTGCTATGGTTGTGTAGCCAGTAAAATCTGGGAGTATGCAGTTGGTTTTCTAATGGTATTATCTATCTATTGATCTACCAATCATCTACTCATAATGGATCATTTTATTCAAGTAAAATCAAACCTAGTTGATTAAATGTATGCATTGTAATTTATATAGTGTTAATGCTTCATAAAATCTGAAACTAATTATAATTTGAATGTTTTCTTACCTATCTCACATGCTCCAGAGTTTCTACTTCCTTGATCTGATTCACGCTAACCAGCAGAATAGAAAGATATCCAATGCCTAGCTTTGGGGATTTACAGTGTATACAGACAGTGTGACACTTGAACTCAGACAGTAAGGGGTCCAAAAAGTAATTCTTCAACTTACCAGTGTATGGCTTGATAACATTACTAAAGCTCTCTGTGCCTGTTTACTCATCAATAAAATGGGATTAGTAACATCTTTGCATGACTGATTTGAAAATAAAGATGAGCAATAAATAAGAGCAATTGCATCTCTTTCCTCATTAGTTCCTCTCTATAATTTTTTTTCTCGAAATTTCTTTTTTTATATATCAAGAAGGACAAATAGGAAAGAGGTTCCCCTGGAGTATAGTTGACATAAGGCCATGTGAGTGTTGTTAGTTCTGTCTTAAGGCCCTTCCAGCTGAGACCCTAAGACCTGTCAGAGCAAAGCTCAAATAAACACAGCTGCTTCTGTGTCCCTCCTGAGGTGGTGTGGCTGCGTGTGTCAGCCTCCCTTTTTAGTGAACAAAATGCTTTTCAGGTACATGGCAAGGATTTTAAGATAAAAGTAGAAAATTACCAGAGTTTTCATATATTACACAGAACATTTATAAGCTGGAAAGTTCAAGCTCATGGGCAAATGGCTCCAAGCACAAGATTGAGAAGATGCTTCCATCCCAAACAGAGGCAGTGTAATTATGTGGCAGCATCCTTAATAAATGCGGTTGTGGTTCTCACCTCATTAAACTTCACGTCTATGTTCTATCAGTAGACTGGAAAGAATTTGATGATTTGCAAGCCTATGTAGAACCTGAGTGCCAAAAATCCAGCAATGACCCTCATGAGGACACAGAATTTTCACTTATGATGTGTATGCTCTGGTAATTATTTTAAGGCACTTTATATCTATTTATAACACTCCTGCAGCGCATAGACCATTATCCTTGACAGGGACATTGAGGACCATAACTCACCGGGTAACTAAGAGATTTGAACTGTTTGCCTCTTTTCATTGAACTATGCCGTATTAATGCAACAGGCGAATGCTTAAGGATCTTTACGATTAAATCAGTGTGGTTATGAACAGAATATAAACAAATCACATTGACTTTTGTCTTAGGTCAGAGTCTGTAGGAACAGAACTTGAGATTGGAATTAAGTGCAGATGATTTATTGAGGGAACGCTCTCCGGTGATTGCTATACAGCTGTAAGAAAAGAAGGCAGGTAAGACATTAAGCAAAAATGGGTAGGTCTGGGTTCTCCTACTGATCCCACAGGGAGCCCTGAAGCTTGAACAGCACTACAGAGACGGTATCAATATGAAGCAAGAGGGTCAAATTTTGTGTCCTTTGAATGAATTCTTAGCTGTGGGTTAGCCCCAGGATGGGGCAGAGACTGGCCTCCTATTCAAGGTGGCTTCTGTTTGGTTGAGGACATTTCTGTCAAAAAAGCTCCTGTGAATTGGCATCGTGGGCTGTGTGTCCCAACAGTGACCTCTGCACATCATATGTGCTGTACATCTGTATCCAAAATCAGAAAATTAGCTGCTGTTTAACACATTCTTTACAACATAAAGCTACTAACCAAACTGTGGTTTCAAGTTGAGTCTCCATGTTACAAGTATAAATCTTAGGATTAATCTAAGGTCCACCCTGGTGAAAAACAGGACAGTGAAGGGTCAGTAGCAGAGCACCTACTATGTCACTCTCCAGAGTTTAAGTGATTTAAATCTCACAATCAGCTTTCAGTGCCACTTTTTATGCACGAGAACCATTTGAAAAACAACAACATTTGTTGCAAATGTTGGACTAATGCAAACCTCATTTTGATGACAACACCTGACCTGTACATACTTAAGTCCATGTATAAACTTTATTTTATTGAAATCATGGGAATATTTAAATGTTTTCATAAATAATTACTAATGGGTTTGATTAGTATGTACTGCCCAAGATCCCACTAGCAGTGTTATGTGATATACACAAAGTATAGTTTTTGACATTATATATCTAGAATTAGTGTATACAATTATTATATAATTATCATAAAGGTTATATACTGCAGCTGTGGCCCTAAGGGTTACTTGGAAAAAATTGTATCCCTGACCCATATCACCATATGGGTAGGAGAATGGAGACTCAGAAGCTTTAGATGTTTTCTCCAAGTTTAAATAGCTAGTGAAAGAGCCTAGATTTTTAATATATCTATGTGAATACATCATCCCCAATCCTGAATCTTCCTATGTCAGAATCCAGAGATGCTAAACCAAGGCCTAATTCAGAAGAATATACTGCCTTTGCTTCCGAGAAAACAAGATGTAAAAGCACTGAATCTTGAAGGCAGAATCTCTTAGAATTTATTGAGTAGTATGACTAACTTAATACAGGAATTTGTTTTATAACATCCAACCAGAAAACTGAGCATTTTGTACATATCCAAACTCACTCCTATATAAGGCAGACCATTTTACAATTTAGGGGACTCCAACATTTAGAAAATCCTATGTTGATTCAGAATCTGTCTCCTTGTAAACTCTACTGATGGACCCTCATCCTGGTACTCAGAAAATTGTAGACTACGAGTGGTTTTTTTTTTTTTTTTTTTCCCATGGTTTACCTGCAAATATGTGCATAAGTTGCAGGTTTCACATCATTATGATTTTTCTTCTTTATACTCAGTATCTCTGAAACTTTTAATATTCTAATAAACCTTTTCTGGGATATTCCTTTTACAAAGGGCTTTTCCTGGGCCTGAGGTATTCAGGGATTTTAGCATGAAATGCAGAGAGGGAAGAAGGAAGGGAGTGGGCAGAGGACTGGGGAAAAGACATTCTTAGAGCCTTGTCTCTATCGAAAACCAGTCCTTCCTCTCCTTGGAGTCCAAGAGCAAATTCAGCCACAGCTTGGGTAGGGTGAATATCAGATTTGGTCCTACTGGTAGGTTACAGAAGTGGGGGAAATCTACGTGATGGTGGTTTTATGGTTTCCTGGAGTTCATCTATTTACAGTAGTAGAATTGCATGCTTATGACCCGATGTTAGGATCAAATCCAGCCTCCCAACAGAAGTTAAGTAGAACCTCAGATCCTCATCAGTATATTTTAGCACAATTTTTGTAGTGACTCTAGGGATTTTAAAGTATATACAAGAATGTAAGCTCCTCGAATGCAGAAATTTTTTCACTCACTGCAGTGTTACTAAAACCTTCAGGGATGCCCGGTATATAGTAAGCGTTATGTAAGTTTTCAATATATATATCAATGAATAATTGAAAGGTTGGATAATTTAAATTGTTTCAGGCATCATTTTAAAGTTTACCCATTTGGAATCTGTCTCATGTTTTTCAATACTTCCAGCCCCATAATTCCGCCATCGTATAATTCCCCGTTGTTCCATACATCTTCCAATCTCCCCTAATAACGATGCTGTTGTGGGTGACAAACTCTATAATTCCTAGGAATGTAATTTTTTTCTGAAAAGAGAGATCTGGATACACTAATGCAAACAGCTTTTCTAATTTTATAGAGGACAGTGTTATTGTTAATACTCAGTTATCAAAACCTACCCAGACATATTTTAAGACAAAGCAATCAATGCAAAAAAAACCAGTGAGTATTGCTTGTCAGTGACATGGTAATTTAAGATTTGTCTAAATTTAATAACCCAGAAAGCCACAAAAGACAGGACTGAAAGAAAAAAAAACTTACAAGCTTGATTTATTTTATCGCTGAAAAAATAAATTTTCTAAAACAAATTTTGTTCACTAGAAATATACCCAAAGACATATGGAAGAGAAGATACAGATGAACTTTTTCAGCTTCTCTACTTCTTATTTCTAAGATAATATTTTATCTTTAATGCTCTTTGAATTTTATCTTTGAGCTATTTATAAAAGTTTGATAAGTATTTCCAATAAGTCATTTTATAAAATAGATGCTTAAGATCAGTTTTATGGAGGTATTTCTAATAAGGAAGAAAAATTAAGTTATTAGTAAGATGATTCACCAGAATATAATTGGAACACTTTATGTAACAGGCGAACACTACTTTTCATTAATTCCTGTATTTTAATACATTAAAAAACTTTTGTGTGCCTTCTAGCTCAAAAAGCAGTTCCTTTATAACCTGCTGAGTAGATTATACATTATTTCATCTCTTAAAGTATCTCTTCTGTCTTGCTATGATATATATGCATATTATATGATTACATACTAACATATTGTGTTAATATTTGCTGTTTGTACACCAAAAAGTCATTATCTGCTCCCAAAATTTTGTGTACCTAAATAAGAGAATGTATTAGAATGATTGTAAACTGAGAAAATGGAGAGAGAGGTTTTATAATTCCAGATTAAATTTTAAATAACTCTGCTAATCATATCTCTGCTACATATCTGTTGTAATACTGGAGAGAATATTCACATTTTCTTTAATTGTGACTTTTTTTAATATGGAAAGTTGGGCTGTAATGTAAAAGAAATCTGAGCTTAAATTAACATTTTTAGCTTACGCATGACAACATATGTCTCCTTTTCCTTCACTTTTTCAGAGTGAGTTAATAGTAATAATAATTTAAAACAAACATTATATTTTATGAAAAAAAGTTCATATAAAAAAATTGGGAAATGCAAAAAAGAAAAAAAAATTACCTTAATCACCAATTACGTAAACCAGGCATATCTACTGTTAACATGTGGATCCCTAGTCTTTTTACTGTCTTTTAAAAATATGTCAAATCTGTTTAAAAAAGCAAATGCATGCATAAATATAAAACCATACAAAACATTATAAAATGAAATGTTAAAATACCATTTCCTCTTGTCTTCAGCTCACCTCCATACTTCCTGTTCTTAGTTTTCTCTAGGATTGCCTTTACACATGTGAAATCATATATGCTCCTAAAGACTTATCTTCTTTAGACTGTATATTTTAATCTATAGTTGAGGGCTTTGTTCATTTTTGTCACATCCACTTTCCCTTTTCTTTGCAGCTTTTAATTTTTGCCTCCACTTTTAGTTCTAGCGGGATTGAGAAATTGCATTAAATTATCAAAATCTTTATGCCTGGAATTCATAAATCATTATATATTTTTAATTTCATTTTGAGATTTTATTTTCTAATGATTGAGGATGATAGTTGAGCTCTCAAGGAAGCTAGATTTTTATTTCTGCTAGTTTGCCCATAGCTAATAGGGGGTCTTGGAGCATCACATACATTCTGTGGCTCTTAGGTTGTTTACTTTTGAGGTGTCAGATGTGAATTAAAGGTCCCTTGTGGCTCTAAAATTTTACTATTTGTGAGATGTTATGAAGAGAACAGCTCTTAGTCAGCTTGTTCAGTTGAAAGATAGTCATGGAGACTGAAAGGTTACCTGTAACACCCAAAGTTTCTAACTCATTTTTTTCTTTTGACTTTAACTTCAATTGGCTACACACACACACACACACACACACACACACACACCCATCCCAAAGTGGAGGCACACACTCTTACACTCTTAGGAAGTATATTATAAATAATGATAATTCAGTGGTGTACTAGAGACAGTTTGCACTGGCTTATGAAGAGCCAACTGTTGAATCATTTTCATTTTCAACTCTCCATTGGGGGTCATCACATTGATAGGTTGAAATTGGCCACGGTAGAAGTATTTATACCCTAAAAATTAGCAAACCTTTCAAATTAGTTTTTCTTCTTTTTAAATCCATAGATCAAGTATACAGAAAAGAATTAACATAGCAGGCCTGTGACTGCTATCCTTAGAATGGCCTGCTTAAGAACGGCCTTGATTACTGTCTGGATTGTTGGATTTGGGGAGGGTTCTCACCATTCCCTAACTTTTAAACCTTCATTGTGCCTACACTGTGCAAATTGGAGATTATAGGGAACACTTACTTTCCTTAAAAGGTGTTGATATTTGCTGGGCAGAGGAAACTTGATACATGCTAGGAAGAGGGTGACTACTGATCAGTTCCCAATTAAAACCTTAGGAAGTTAGTTAGTCTCTAATGAGCTTTGTGGGTATGCAATATTTCATATATGTTGTCAGAATTCCCTGTTGGAAGAATTAGGTGTGTCTTGCATGACTGTATGGGAGAGGATTTTGGAAGTTTTCTTCTGGCTGCCTCCAGACTTTCCCCCATGTACCTTTTCCCTTTGTTGATTTTTCTTTGTATGATTTTGCTGTAACAAATCATAGCACTGAACACAACTTATTCTGAGTCCTGTAAGTCCTCCAAGCAAAGTACCAAATCTGGAGGTGGTCTTGGAGAACCCAAACAGCAAATTTATCAGTATGTCCCTGATCATATTGTGAAATTCTATTTAGCCCTTAATAAAATGTTGCGTCCTGGAAACAGGCTCATGCTATATTGTTAAGGAGAGACAAACAAATACTTAATTCATGAAAGTAATGTGTGTGTGTGTGTGTGTATGTAGACATGCATGTACATGTGTGTGTTTGAGGGTATAGGAAATTAATTGTACATTTACATGTCAAATTATTAATATGGCTTCTTTTGGATGCTGATATTGGACAGACGGAATACAATACTTTTCCACATACTTTATGTAGTAAAAACAAAAAAGATTAAGTGGTGGAATTTATAAATAACTTGTATTTTATTTTCTAGTAACATTGAAATAAAAATACAGAGTAGAAAATTTTATACTTCTAAATGGCACTGTATTAGTCTGTTCTCATGCTGTTGGTAAAGACATACCTGAGAATGGGTAATTTATAAACAAAAATAGGTTTAATAGACTCATATTTCCACGTGGCTGGGGAGGCCTCATAATCATTGTGGAAGGTAAAAGGCATGTCTTACATGGGGGCAGACAAGAGAAAAAATGAGAACCAAGTGAAAGGGGAAACCCCTTATAAAACCATCAGATCTCGTGAGGCTTATTCACTATGATGAGAACAGTATGGGGAAACCACCCACATGATTCAATTACCGCCCACTGGGTCCCTTCCACAACATACAGGAATTATGGGAGCTATAATTCAATGTGAGGTTTGGGTGGGGACACAGCCAAACCATATCATTCTGCCCCTGGCTGCTCCCAAATCTCATGTCCTCTCATTTCAAAACCAATCATGCCTTCCCAACAGTCCCCTAAAGTCTAAACTCATTCCAGCATTAACTCTAAAGTCTGCAGTCCAAAGTCTTGTCTGAGACAAGGCAAGTCTCTTGTCTTATATATACTTCCTATATACAAAGAAAGTACAGGAATTGGGTAAATACAGCTGTTCCAAATGGGAGAAATTAACCAAAACAAAGGGGCTACAGGCCTCATTCAAGTCCAAAATCCAGTGGGGCTCCAAAATGATTTCCTTTGACTCCATGTCTCACATCCAGGTCACAATGATGCATGAAGTGTGTTCCCACAGTCTTGGACACCTCCACTTCAGTGGCTCTGCAGGGCATAGCCTCCCTCCCAGCTGCTTTCGCAGGCCAGCATTGAGCTTTTGTGTCTTTTCCAGGGGCCTGGTGCAAGCTGTCGGTGGATCTACCATTTGGGGGTCTAGAGGAAAGTGGCCCTGTTCTCACAGCTCCACTAGCAGTGCCCCAGTAGGGACTCTGTGGAGGCTTCAACCCCACATTTCCTTTTTGCACTGCCCTAGCGGAGGTTCTCCATGAGGGTCCCTCCTCTGCAGCAAACTTCTGCCTGAACATCCAGGTATTTCCATACATCCTCTGAAATATAGGTGGCGGTTCCTGAACATCAATTCTTGTCTTCTGTGCACCCACAGACTCAACATCACATGGAAGCTGCCAAGGCTTGGATTTTGCAGCCCCTGAAGGCACAGCCTGAGCTAGCTTGGCCCCTTTAGGCCATGGCTAGAGTGGCTGAGACACAGGGCACCAAGTCCCTAGGCTGCACACAGCAGGGGAGCCCTGGCCGGGCCCACAAATGTATTTTTTGCTCCAAGGCCTTGAGGCCTGTGATGGGAGGGGCTACCTCAAAGGTCTCTGACATTCCCTAGAGACATTTTCCCTATTACCTTGGTTGATTAACATTTGATCCTCATTACTTATGCAAATTTCTTCAGAGGCTTGAATTTCCTCAGAAAGTGGGTTTCTGCTGTTTCATCAGGCTGCACGTTTTTCAAACTTTTATGCTCTGTTTCTTTTTTAAAACTATATGCTTTTAACAGTATCCAAGTCACCTCTTGAATGCTTTACTGCTTAGAAATTTCTTCTGCCAGACACCCTAAATCAACTCAAGTTGAAAGTTTCACAAATCTTCAAGCAGGGGCAAAATGCTGTGAGTCTTTTTTTCTAAAATGTAGCAAGAATCACTTTTACTCCAGTTTCCAACAAGTTCCTCATCTCCAGCTGAGACCACCTTGGCCTAGATATCATTGTCCATACTTTTATCAGCATTTTGATCAAAGCCATTCAACAAGTCTCTAGGAAGTTCCAAACATTCCCACATTTTTCTGCCTTCTTCTGAACCCTCCAAACTGTTCCAACCTCTGCCTGCTACACAGTTCCAAAGTTGCTTCCACATTTTTGAGTATCTTTACAGCAGCACCCCACTCTACCACTACCAATTCATTGTATTACGCTGTTCTCACAGTGCTGATGGAGACACAACTGAGACTGCATAATTTATAAACAAAAAGAGGTTTGATGGACTCACTGTTCCACATGGCTGGGGAGGCTTCACAATCATAGTGGAAAGTGAAAGGCATGTTTTACGTGATGGCAGACAGGAGAGAAAATGAGAACCAAGTGAAAGGTGAAACCTCTTATAAAACCATCAGATCTTGTGAGACTTATTCACTATCATGAGAACAGTATGGGGGAACTGCCCCATGATTCAATTACCTACCACCAGGTCCCTCCCACAACATGTAGGAATTATGGGAGCTATAATTCAAGATGAGATTTGGGTGAGGACACAGCCAAACCATAACAGGCCCCATCAGAATGTCTTTTTTAGACTTCTGAATCATGGGAAACTGCAAATTTGAGTTAAGTATAATACAGTATGACATATTAAGGAGGCTTCGTAGCCATTAATAAT
This sequence comes from Cebus imitator, assembly GCF_001604975.1. Lineage (NCBI taxonomy): Eukaryota > Metazoa > Chordata > Mammalia > Primates > Cebidae > Cebus > Cebus imitator. The sequence goes on along the minus strand of NW_016107346.1, from coordinate 5,649,349 downwards.
TAACTACTAATGCTTATGAACTTCCTTGGTATATGGCCTTTGCTTGGTTCTACAACGTGTCATCTTTCCTGTTCTAAATGTCGAGGGAGTCTCCATGCTCTGTGCTTAATTTTCATGCATAGGCAAACAAATTTGTCTTCTCAAAGAGTTCAAATTTGTCAAGTCCGCTTCACTCAGCTTCTGGTTGTTCAGCAATATTTTCTGGTAGAGATTTGTAAATAGAGATGCAGACTCACAAGTTTGGTATCATAAAAGGTATTTGAATAATTGGTATGGTCATATAAAAATTAAATACTAGAAATGCGATATACACAGAATTTAAGCTTTTAGATCAAACCTAACAACATGGTGAAATAATGACCTAGAGTTTTTCTAGATTTTCCTCAATTCACTAATAAATAATTCAAGAGGTATTATTTTCTCCATTTACTTCAAATACCAATTGGTAAAAATGCTCCCACATTCTACCTCTTGGCCCCCACCCACAACCTCTCAAGGAGCTATTACATTATAAGTAAGTACTAGGTGGTTAAAATTGCATTCATGGTTATATTTGCATAGTAGGCAGTTAAATCAGGTCCATTACTATGCTCTATGAAACTACATAATTACAGACCCTTCAAAGTGCATATCATTAACTTGGTGCATGACTACCTCCAAGCAAACATGCTGCAGATGAGTTGAGTCAATATTCACATGGTATTTTTTAGCTTTCAGTCTTGGGAAGAAGTAAAATACAGAGGCTTCTGGGTATGTGGTAAGGAAGAGTTGAGCATTAACTAACTTTTCCACATAATCATCTAAGAATTCAAATATCCATTTATTGAATACCCTGTTTTATATCATTATATGTATGCACAATATCCAATGATGTCTTGAATGTCATTGTGCCTATGATATTTGATTAATATATATGCATGTGTGTATATTTATATACACATATAAATACATGTATACATATATAAATATATTTTTTATTTGTATAAATATATATACACATATATAATAAATATATGCACAATGGCATTCAGGACATCACTGGATTTTATATATATGTATTATCTATAGTAGCCAGGATTGGGATAAGCCAATTGATAAATCAGAATATGTTTATTTAATTAAATTAGAAATATACATTTCCAGTGCATCCACACCTAAACCCACAATATCCACCTTGCTACTAGATATGTTCCTCTAAATTTCTAGAGAACTGGATTAGTCCGCATAGGATTCCTTAGACCTTCAGGAATAAGAGCAAAAGGATGTGAATAGAGTTAGAGACTTTAGTGCAGACCTAGACAAAGCTTGGAAAGCATCTTTACCCCACATCAGCGCACACCTTTCTGGTTTGCAGACTCTTCTCATACCCACAATTGATGCATATTTGCTTTAGAAGCCTTGTAAGTTAGATTGCTTCTCCTATGGTACCACCTTCTCCAGTTAAATATGGCTCTTTTACCCAGAGATAGAGATAGATCAGTCCTTCTTCCCACTTGCAACATCCAGACCAGGACTATTATCACAGACTACCCAACTTGATCATCGCTACATCCTTCTAATTCCTATTGTCCCTTTCCCTCTTTCATTAAAGAATGAGTACATTGTCTTCTTCACCCCAAGTCTTACCATCCATGTTGGCAACATCAATCTTAACATGTATAGAGCATACAACTACCTGGCCTCCATCTATGACCTCATTTTCGGACTCACCTCCACCCCACCTGAGCCACATTCTCTCATCTCTGAGCCCACCATCAACAGACCCTGCTCCATTAATGAACTATTGAATTAAAATGTCCCATTCTAATTATTATATTATCCCATTCTATCTTCAACCTCCTGCCTCACTGGTTCATTGATGTCCATGATACCCACATAACAAAACCATAGCCTAGATCAGCTTGGACATTGTTTTTTCTTC
>NW_016107346.1:5615600-5647200 GCF_001604975.1 Cebus imitator | reverse complement strand
TTTTGCCCAGGCTGGTCTCCAACTCCTGGGCTCAAGCAATCCTCCCACCTCAACCTCCCAAAATTTAGGGATTACAGGCATGGGTCACCACGTTTGGCCCAGTGTTTTCTTTATGTTCACAGTCCTGGACACAAAGGAATGACTGACAGCACAGCCTGACTGCAGCTGATTGTTTCTGAGAATCGTACCACACATGCTCACAAGCACAAAGACATGGTGCATGAAACTAAATGACTGCCCTTGAAACTCATTTGAGCCTTCAGCCCTTGTGTGACTCCTATGCTGTTCTCTCTTTCCTTCTCTGGGAGCCATTTCAAATTTTCTTAAATTCTTCTAACTTGACATCCATTATTTTTACAGATATTTTTACTTCTTCAAAGACAAAACAAGTCTCTGCAGGTGGGAACAACCTCCACTTCCAGTTGTCATTCTACAGCCATACTTCGTAGACTGTTTCCTTTCTGCCTTGTTTCTCTGCTTTCCTTTGCTTCTGACTCCTGTCCAACTGTATTTCATCAAGTTCAAATCACTCCTCAATTAGTAATTAAAAAGGAAACGAGGCAGTTTTTACTCCAAGTGTTGATAACCCCAGTAAAATCTTCCTATTTCCCTCTTTACTGAAGCCAATTTTTTCATTCTCCTATTCCTTTTTATTGAGGTGAAATTCAAATAGCATAAAATCAGCAATTTTAAAGTGAGCATGACAGTGGCTATTAGTAAATGGACAATGTTGGACAACCATCATCTCTGTCAGTCTCCGAAATATTTTCATCATCAGAAAAGAAAACCAAGTATCCAGTCAGTTATTGGATACTTTTATTCCCTATTCTTTTCTCCAAGCCTCCGGCAACCACAAATCTGTTTTCTGCATGTGTGCATTTACCTATTTGGACATTTCATATTACATCAAATAATACAATGTGTGATCTTTTGTGTTTGGTTTCTTTTAGTTAACATGAGGTTTTCATAGTATATTCATAAGGTAGTACACAGCAATATTTTTGTGACTAAATAATATTCCATTGTGTATGTGTGTATATATACACACACACACACACTCATGCATATACACATTATGACACATGGGAGTGTGAGGTCATTGAATCATGGGTCTTTCCTGTGCTTTTCTTGTGATAGTGAGTAAGTCTCACGAGATCCGATGGTTTTATAAATGGGAGTTCCCCTGCACAAGCTCTCTTGCCTGCCACCATGTAAGATATACCTTCTCTCCTCCTTCACCTTCTGCCATGATTGTGATGCCTCCCCAGCCATATGTAACTGTGAGCTCATTAAATCTCTTTTTCTTTATAAATTACCCAGTCTTGGGTATGTCTCTATTAGCAGCATGAAAACAGACTAATATGCCATCCTAGAGAGTATAATGTGATACCCTACTATAATTTGGCAACTTAGGGGATCAGATTCTCTCCCTCCCCAGAGTTCACTGTTGTTGATATTTTATGGCTATAGATATCAATTTATTCAGTTACTTTTCTGAACTATATTCATAAAGACTATATTCCTTGTCATTTGTGGTCACTGAAGTTTCTGCTGTTATCTCAGTAGTCAGCCAATGACCTGACAGAAATGTTCTTAAACTATACTCTTTTCTTTTTTTTTTTTTTGAGACAGGTTCTCACTCTGTTGCCCAGATTGGAGTGTAGTGGTGTGATCATGGCTCACAGGCATGCACCAGCACACCCATCATATTTGTTTTGTTTTTTGTAGAGATGCGGTCTTGCGTTACCCAGGCGGGGCTCAAACTTCTGGGCTCAAGAAGTCCTTGTGCGTTGGCCTCCCAAAGTGCTTGGATTACAGGTGTGAGCCACCATGCTTGGCCAAAATGATTTATTTCAAGGCTGCCTATGACTCTGCCATAGTCTTTACTTACTATTTGCATGGTGCCTACAGATCAGCCAGAGGTGGAAGCCTAGGGTCCTCTCCCATCTGTTCTGAGCATGTTTTGGGTACTGGGCATTTTGTATTTCATGCTATCTTCTCTAGCGTATGTGATGGCTCTTGGAACTCTTGTTTTCTCATTAACCTTCTTTGGTTCCCTCCTTCCCAGACCTGGGTTCTGTCTGTTGCTTGTCCCATCTGATGTCCCTTTTCCAAGTGCACATGGGGTATGTATGTCTTTAAATCTTTTCACAGCCAATTTTAAAGTCTGGGTAGCCACTCCATACCAAGTTGTTAGGGTGGGAATGGTGATGAAACACTTGTCAGCCTCTACCATTCTCTCAGGGGACCACCAGACAGACCAAAATGCACAACGACAGTATTTTAGGAACAAGGTTTGTATTAATAGCATGGCATAAACAAGCTAACAAGGAGCACAGGCCACTTTCTCTGCAGCTGCCACTGCTGCAGCCCCACAATGGGGTTGGTATTCAGAGAATGGGGAATGATATTCAGGTGGGGGAAATTGCCGCAATGTTCTCTCACTGAATTTCAGCTGCCCTTGAATGGATTTGATTGAACTTTGATTTGACTCTCTCGTGGAATTTCCAATATTTTACTTTCCCAACACAGCTATATTCTGTGTTTTTCCAAAGAGTTGAATTTGCAAAGGGTTCTATTAGGACTATTTACAGATTTACTATCCCCATTTATTCTCTGTTCCTCATTCTCATTCAATCCCTGTTGCTATGGTCTAAATGTTTGTGTCCCCTCCTAATTCATATGTGGGAACCTAATCACCAACGCAGTGGCACTAGAAGGTGGGGCCTTGGAGATCTAATTAGCTCATGAGAGTGAAGACCTTGTGAATGGGATCAGTGCCTTATAAAAGAGGCTGCAGAGAACTAGATAGCCCCTTCCACCATGTGATGATACAGCAAGAAGTTGGCAATTTGTAATGGGAAAGAGAGCCCTCACCTGAATCCAAGCATGTTGGGACCCTAGTCGTGGACTTCCAAGCTTCCAGAGCTGTAAGAAACAAATTTCTGTTTATAATCTTACCAGTTTATGTTGTTTTGCTACAGCAGCCCAAACAGATAAAGACACTTATCATTATCTCTGTTAATTACTTCCATCTGTGAGGATGCTAGATCAAAGGCAATCAAACCATGGATTTTGAAAAGTTGTTGCCTGTCTGTATTGGTATTTATATTCATTTATTTTTAGTTTCTAATGCTAAAATTTCTTTCCTTCTTTTTTTCTTCCTTCTTCTTTTTTTTTCCTTGATAGTATATTGGGAATAGTACAGTGAGTAAGTTCTGTAATATTTGTTTAAAGAGAACAAGAGGCTCAGTGACTCTGTAAATCATCTCCTTACTTAAACCTTCAACATCTCAACAAAAAGAAAGATAAATATTGCAAAAGAGAGATTTATCATGGAATGAGTAAGAACTTGAGTAAAGACTCATGATTATAGAACAAGAATTACCATAAAGGAAACTATCCACTGAAAACCAGATTGTCTGAATTTTGCACTATTACTTTTTTCAGAAAGAAAGTAGCTTTACAGACGTCAAGGATGTGCACTTCTCTCCCTGCAGTCCATTCTTGACCATACCGATGCCTAGAATGCTGTCCAGACTTCAGACTCTCACCCATCATTCTGGCCATTTTGTTAACCCATTCTCTGCCATCATAGTAGTCTCTCCCCGCTCTACAATTTTTCCCATCACTCTAATATTTAACATAGACATTAGGGAAGCCTGATTTCAGATTTGTTCACTGCTGGCACACTGGGAAAGTCTCATTTCCATGGTAAGCATCTTGGATTGCTCCAAGACAGGATTTATTTTTAACATTCCACATTGCACATTGTTGGCTCTCCAATATCTTCTGGCAATAAGATGCCAACAAGACAGAACACATAAAAAAGAAGAAAAACACCCAAACATTTATTTCCCCTTTTCCATTTTTTCCCCAAGCCAAGTTTGGAATGGTCTAAAGAGGGTTTTTTTCTTTTCCTTTTTTTCTTTGCCTGGAACGGGCTGCTATGAGGCACCTTTTTGGATTCAGGCATTTTCCTGTTGGCTTGTCCTGGGGTACCTACCATTGAAGTCTAATACATTTTACTTATCCAAGATACAACTGCTTAAGAGAAAAACAGCCCTTTAGTTGAAGAACAGCAGGCTCTACATTTTAAAGATTCTGTCTGTTGAGTGTAACTAGACACATACCTTTGGATTTATGACTTTACTGAGTCTTTAGCCCATTCTGACCACCTACAAGCCCACAAAAATAAAAATGTCAAATGTGGGTGTCGTGGTTCTTTACTGTGTAAGGTGAATCACTACAAGTGGAAGGCAAGTGTTTGGTCTTTGGAGGTGGTTGTGAGCAATAAACCAGAAGTGTCTGCTAAAAGTCTTGAGTTTTTCCTTGAAGAGAATTGCTCCCTGGAGAAAGTTTAAGTATACAATTCATCAGGATTACCATTGAGTCACTTCTCCTTTGTTTCCCCTTTTCTTCCATCATGGCAGACATACGCAGTGATAAGTGTGTGAATATTTGCAATGCATCTTTCTCCACTCCAAACATCTCAGGTCATTATCACAAAAGAAGTTGTGTTTTGTAGATGAATTTTCCCAACAGATAGTGCATGGGCCATTGGATTCACTCCATGGTTTTACTCCAGACTCATAGCATGTGTGGTAAAATGAAAGAATATAGAATATAGTTTATCTATTTTTTTATCCTTAAAAAGGAAGAAGAAATGAAGTAAGTTCCATTTACTCTAAAAAATGAGCTAGTTGGGGATAAGTATTAAAAGATGGAGGTGTTTTTTTAGAAGTTAATGGAGACTTTGAGTTAGAAAGTGGGTTGGCAGACAGCGAGAAGTAAAATTAGTGGAGACTCGAATGCTGGGAGAACATCCTCTTTGTGTTTCCAACAGATTTCAGAAATCTAGAAACATAAAATCCCCTCTTTTTTTAAAGCATCAAAGGCCAAACCAAACCAAACAAACCTGTATATCACATATACAAACACAACAGTAAATTTGAAGTACATTATGTGAGCACTGCTGTATAATTTTCTCTGTTAAAAATGATGACAAAGTCCTGCTCTGATTTATTTGAGATTGAGATGTGGAGATGTTGGGGTCAATTTTAGTGAGCCCCATTAGAGCCAGTCTGATGTAAGAAGATCAGGAGCCAACATTCACAGGCTACACAAAGGAAAGATTTATTAGGCAGCCAGAAACCCAGACATCTAGCAGGTTTGGCATTATTCTGCTCACCGCAGTAGAAATTACCCAAGACTTCGTTAATGCCTGCTTGGTTGCAAATGTCTCACTTATACAGTGCTCCCTGGGCAATGATTTTCATTTGGAAGAGCTATTGGCAACACATTTTTTTTAAAAAAGAATAAACTGCCAAGCAATATGCTCATCACCAAGTACCAATGATGACAACACAAGCAAAATAAAGGGATTAAAAATCATCTGATAGCCACTTAATATTTTTGGCCAAGAGGGTTCCTTCCATAGACATTTATAGATAGAGTCTTTATGCCTTTGCCATAACTGTCTTTTAATTATTTTACTCTAGAAAGCACCAGTTACATTTACTGTAGCTTAGATCATTATTCCTAGTCCCCAGTGCTGAGTAGTTGTACTTTCATAACCAATAATTATTCATTGAATGAAGGCATGAGAGTATATTTGTCCCCATCTTTTTGCTCTTGAAGGAGTTGAGTACACTTTAAAGGTCCCAGCTCAAGTGCTAAGGATAATCCATAACCTTAGCAAGATCAAGCTTGGTTTCTATTTTTTAATCTTCCATTTACTTTGTGGCACCAGTCTCTGTATTGCCAGGTTTACACTGAGAAAGTGCAATTAATGTTTCAGTTAATCAAGAGAACGTCTCTTGGTTTTGCCTCTCAAAAAACCTTTCCTCTTTATTCTTGAAGACAGAACTCTAATTTTCTTTTGTTAGCACCATCCCTGCTCCACTCGAATTAGATGTGGTTTGGGTGTGGCTATTGCATCAATCCCTGCATCCCTTCAGTGATGAATGAGGATAGGCTCTATTGCAGACTGTTGGTGCTCTGCCTGTATCCCTTCAAATACACCTTCCATTTCCATGTGTACAATTTCAGCCTCCATCAGCTAGCAAAAGCATGATTGCTGGACAGCTGCCTTCATATTGATGAAACCTTCTTCTCTCAGGCACAAGGCAGGTGGAAAGTGCTTGGGGGGGTGGGGAATCCCACTGGAGGTAACCCTTACCTAATATCTGATGAGTATAGCAATATAAGTACCCCAAATCTCTCACTTCTTGGCAAGGGTAATTCTTACATATTTGTTTTTCCAGAGACTAGTACTGCAAGGCTAAACTACAATGTTTCACTGGTATCTGATTTAACAATACTGCTTAGATTGGCTGACTTCCCTCTCACCCACCTGTGTTCCTTGCAATTTTCAATAAAGTGTTTTCACTGGAATCCTTGGCTCAAGGTCTACTTCTATGGAAACCTGAACCAAGATAAAAAACAAAATCTGGCACATCAGATTATTCTGTCTTCTGGCTTCAGTGACTAATTTTGGAGACCCAGGCCTTTCCCTGGAATAATTAAATAAGAGATGCTTTCTTTCTGTTGGGAGTCCTTAGTATATGAAATCTAAGCTGGTACTTTTCCTTATCTTTTTACTACACAAGAAGAGCTTTTTGTGAGAACAAAGCTAACACTCAAGAAAATCATTTCAAGGAATAGAGAAGATTTTCTTGATGGATTCAGCCATACTTGAAACTCTGATTTACCTCCAGGCTTTTCAATTATGTGAGTCCACTTCTTTTCTCACCATTTTGAAAACGAGGTTGAGTGAAGTTTCTGTTTCTTGAAACTGAAAGAGTTATCACAAATTTAGGTATAAACTAGAAGATTCTATCTTGGCCTCTTCTCAATGCTGTACTGGCCAGCAAGATGGGGGCTTAGTACCACAGTTTTTCAATTTATGATGCATATGGTGGTCAGCTGTTAGCTCAAAATTTTAGTTGTGGTCTATGGTATCTGAATACTGAGGAATTTATCTTTTCTGTTTTTACCAAATAAGTTGAGAGAGACTACACTTCAAATTTCACTGGAATAGAGGGAAAAATGTCTAAAATATTTTATCACGTTTCTTCTTATGTAAAACTTTTTGGAGGAGATGGGCAAATGGTCTTTGAGGGCAAAGAATTATGTCGTAGTGAATAAATTCATTAACATGAGGTAACTGATTGTCTTAACATTTTGCTGTGTAAATTGCAGGCTGCATTTTTTGTTTTAATTAAGCAATGCCAGAAATGGTTTTGTGGCATTTGCCTTCCAGGATTGGAAACCTACACACATCAGTTTTGTGCATGAGAACCAGAAATTAAAACTGACCACAGCTAATGGGAACCTGCTCAGGCCCACTTTATAGGCTCTACTGAGAGAAGTGCAAAGGGAAAACAGGCTAAGTGAACAAGGAAAAACACAAGTCTGCCTTCTCAATAAGTTTTAATAATGTATAATCCCCCATAAAGTAACATATGAACAGAATTATAAATTCTCTGTTGGTTACTTTTCTCCATTTAGGACTTGTTAAGTACCCAAAGGGAATTGCTGGACCTTTATATTTTTAATTCAACTTCAATGTCTTCAATTAGAGCATGCTGTCCGAATAAGTAGTACTCTTCAAATACATGATTGAGAACGACTAATGCTAAATCTTGAGGCATCTGTACCCCAGTGAAGATTTAGGGGCTGAGTATTCTTGAGGGAGTCTTTGTTGGCAAGATAGCTTATTCTGGAATGATCTGCCAAGTGTGCACAATCTGGCATGAAGTAAGACGTGAACAAATGGACATCCAAGACATAACTGTCACGGTTCTTAGCCTTTTTCAATGATCTCAGAAGAAAGCTTCTGCTTCCACCATTGAGTCTTTTGTTTGGGGTTCTACCTCATTTTCAGGCTTACCTTTGAAGAGATTATAAGACAGTTGTTTGAAGGTGTACAGCACCCCCTAGGTGCAGGTATTCCCGCACACTCAGGATGGGCACCAAATATGCAGAGAGAAAACTTTTATTAACAACTACAGTGACCCAAGGCAAAAATGTGCCACAGAATGTATTCCTTTTAGTCTGATCTCTGCAGCCTGCTCTTGTCTTTGGAGGTTGTTTAAGAATTTTACTCAGGGGACTGGTGGCCAGCTGCAGTTGTGCGTGTTTATTTTTTAAAGCTTTCCTGTTTACTCAAACGGCTCTCCTACATTGGAGTTTTCTCAATTGCATGTTGTGGGCCCTATCCTCGGTTTTTCACTCTCCCTCTTTTTCTGTAACTGAATCTTCCTAAAGATGAGCTCCTTAGAAAAGGTAAGAGTCCCAAAGCCAGAGTAAGAACTTAGAGTCGTTTGTAATTTAGTTGCAAATATGTAGAGTAGAAAGATGCTGTTTTAAGTTATCCACTGATATATAACAAACCACTCCAAAACTTGATGCGTTAAAAGAAGAAATTCTTCTCATGTTTCAAAAGAACTGGAAGAAGAGTAGAGTATGTCTATTTATCCACCTATTACCTCTAACAGGGAAGGGAGGGAAGTCCTGGGAGATTTCAGTTTCAACTTTTTTCAAGATTATGTAGGTCATGGGATGGTTCTTCTGTTGGTTTCACAAGAGTTCACGCAAGTGGCTCTATTTATCTGATGAGTTAGTTAAAATTGGAGGTTCTACCATGGCATCATTCTTCACAGTAATAAAAGAAAAATGCAGATGGCAAATACAGGCAAAGTCTCTGTTAACTCTTTTCCTTGAAGTATTAGCACATGTGAGCCTGGGGGAAATAACTCAAGTATATCTGTCTTACTCTGATTTGGGGAATAGAGGAATGTCCAGGCTGAGGCGTCAGGTCAATCGAAGAGTATTTACATTGTTGGAGATATTGTAACATACAACCTCATTCTAAACTTTAAGCAATGGTGAGGCCCTGCAAAGGAAAAAAAATAGTTGGCTGGAACAAGATGGCTTGATTTTTTCTGGTGGATCAGAAAAAGGAGTGAAATAGTAAATGAAAGAGTTAACAATTGGCTTTCAAAACAGCCCCAACCCCCTGATTTGTAGTATTTATTGATTTCCTTTGTACAAACACTTCTACTGTGGCTAATGTCAAGCTTCCATTCAAGTTAAGAAGGCACGTGCACAATGAACTCTTGAAATCCTGTGCAAGTTTGCCCTAACATACCAGCTGTTCAGGAAGAATGAAAAGAGAGAGAGAGAGAAAAAAAAAACAGTATCAAGACATAGAAAAGAGAAGTTCTCTGGGTTCTAAAACACATGGGTGAAACGTGAGTACAGGGATGGAAGATGGAACAGAATCTTTGGTGAAATCCTCTGCTACCTACATAGGAATACCTCAAGTGTTCTTAAAATGCATGCACAGGCCAAAATGCACCAAAAGAAGAAAGAAGTAAGAAAGAAAAAAGGCAATATAATAGAGAGGAAGTAAAATTTAAAGTGTTCAGTTTGGGCCCAAAGTCATTGTTAAAACATGAAGTAGACAAATCAGTCACTAGGTTTGATTGCCTTATCAGTCTAGAAGGTTTGACCTGAGGTGAGTATGTGATGTAAAATGAGTACCACGTTGAAGAATGTCTAATGAGATTGACAGAATGGAAGGATTCAGGAATCTGGACACAGCTGTGGTTCTCTTATTCATCCAACGCTGCGACCTTGAACATTTGGCCTACACAAGTCATACATTTTTGTCATTTTTCTATCCATCTTTGCTGAGTAAATGTATTCTTCTGTCTTCCCCTTCATTTAAGACTTTGAGTTCACGAGATTGAGACTGGCCTGGCTACATGATAAGACCTCATCTCTACAACTAAAATTTTTTTAAAAAATTATACAGACATGGTGACACACCCTTGTGGTCCCAGCTACTCTGAGGGTTGAAGTGAAATGATCACTCAAATCTGGGAGGTTGGGGCTGTAGTGAGCTGTGTTTGCACTACTGTACTCCATCCTGAAAGACAGAGTCAGACCCTGTCTCACACACACAAAAAAGACTGGTTTTGCCATGTTAATGAAGGCAGTGACAGAAATACTGCCCCTGGCCTGGCAGATCTGCCTTTAATGACTCAAACGGCTGCTTAATGATATTAGCAAAGTCCATTTATTCATGCAACAAATATATATGCCTCTATTTCTTCAGCGTATGCTTTTATGGCTACCTTTGTAGTTTTTGTGAACCTCTAATTCCATGGTATTTTGATTTACTGCTTGACCCATTGGATAAAGAAACAGCTGTATGAATATAAAGCCACTCAACTCTGAAGAATGCTCATTCTTCTGACCTTTCAAAAGAACTGTAAGAAGAGTAGAGTACATCTATTTATCTACCTAATGCCTCCGACAGGGAAGGGAGGGAAGTCCTGGGAGATTTCAGTTTCAACTCTAGATTACTGAAGTGTGTTTTAAAGGATATCATTTGGAAAGCAATTTCAAAAAGACTTAGTTATCCTTTGCCATAAGCTACCTTGTATCAAAATCAAATGGTCTGTTCCATCAGTGACCTGACACGTACTGAATAGACAGCCAGTCACAACCAACTCAGTTAAGTTTTTATTCTGAGACCTTTCCCAATGCAGATACTTAGCCCACACTTCTATTGAGAGATTTCTCCATTCCCAGTCTAGATAAGGAACAAGCCGAGTCTAAGCCTCCTCCTTTCTCATACCTTGAGGTGTATTTTGACTGCCTATGGTTTTAATATTTGAGTTCTAACTATACGTCCCGCTGATAATCGACTCTAGAAAAATAGGCACATGTACAGCTATCTTGGGAACCTGGCTGGATGTCTGTATCTGCATGTGCCCACAATTGCATTCCACATGACCCTGACCCTGCCGCTGGGCGGTTCGAGTAGAGTAACATGTAGAAAGTGATTACATTTAAGGTGCCTGGTTACAAGGCCAGTATTGGGAGAAGTCTATTTTGAGTGGAAGACTTTACTTTGGCCAACTGTGCCAAACTTTGATAACTATCTGCCTAGAACGACTTCTAGCTCACCCATTGAGAGTTTGCATGTCATTCCAGTACATGGTCTACTGTGAGACTTACAGAGTAGTAGCAAAATAACTACATCTAATTATGCTGTGATCTTATGTTGAGACTGGAATCCTTTGAAAGTACAAGCTCTGTCTTCAAGTCGCCATCCAAATCTAAAGGGAAGTTATCCATAAATCTTGCAACACAACACTGTGTAGCAGACACTCATCTATCTCCTTTGAAATCAAAGCTGTATAGGTGTCCTGATTGTTGTAACAGTCAGTGTTCAGGAGTTTACAAGAAATGAATTTTTCTGGGATGTCCTAGAGCATCTACATTGCAAAGGTTGAGATGATGTGTGATTAGAGCCAGAATTAGAGGAACACAATGCCATGGCTTTGCAGGTTTGGCTTCAATCAAGTACTCAGAGCCTTGATTAAAGATACTACTAAGGAATTGTGCCAGGCGCAGTGGCTCACACCTGTAATCCCAGCACTTTGGGAGGCCAAGGTAGGTGGATTACCTAAGGTCAGGAGTTAGAGACCAGCCTAGCCATCATGGTGAAGCCCCGTCTCTACTAAATAAATAAAAAATTAGCTGGGCCTGGTGGCAGGCACTTGTAATCCCAGCTACCCAGGTGGCTGAGGTGAGAGATTCATTTGAACTCTGGAGGCAGAGGGTGTAGTGAGCTGAGATTGCGCTATTGCACTCCGGTCTGGGAAATAAAAGCTAAACTCCATCTCAAATAAGATTGGTGATTCTATATAGTCTGCATGAACAACGATATATGGTAACCTACTTTTTACGTGATTTCCCCTTAGAACTAAAATCCCAGTAAAAAAAAAAAAAAAAAAGGATATTACTAAGGAATCTTTTGGGTTTGAGGCCAGAAATGGCAGTGAGGTCAAACCAAGATGCTCACAGAATAAATGCTAAGATTATAACCTAATTGAAAGTAAGAAAATTCAGTGAATATCAGGGATAGGATGGTGGTCATCTTTACGTAACTCTTGTCAAGTGTAACCATTGTTTTAAATGATTCTACTGTGTTTTCCTCAGTTTAATCCTGTGGCTGTTCAACTAAGCTCCATGGAGCTTTATTCTTTTAGAGTTTGCAGAGCTATAGAGACAAAGAGGATGCCAAATGCACAAAGCATTGGGGTCCTAACTGTAATATTTCTAGAGATTTTATGCCTCTGTTATTATCTTTATATATTGAAGTTCCATGTTGGAGGATAAAGTTCTGTTACAAAAGTAACCAGTTAGAAAACCACTTGGTTGTTATTACCAGCTGAAAGATTTGCAAGCTTTACTTTTCCTTAGGAGGAATTACTATTACAACTTATTCCTTTAAAAAAGAAATTGGATCTCAGTCCTAATCGGTACATTACAAAATGGTGGTTGTCCTCAAGAAACACAGTCTTGTGGATTGAAGAAGGCTTTATTTTTATATCACCTGGCTATAAATAAGACCTGGCTGGATAAATTGGCTGCTGCTATTTCATTCGCCAGTCAGAATGCCTTTTGTTAGAAAGTTAAAAAACAACACAATGGTAAGACTTCGGGGAAAAGGGAATACTTATGCACTGTTGTTGGCAATGTAAATTAGTTCAGCCACTGTGGAAAGCAATTTGGAGATTTCTCAAAGAACTAAAAACTGTGCCATTTCTCAAAGAACTAAAACTGTGCCATTTTGCGCAGTACCCCGCTACTAGGAATAATACCCAAAGGAAAATAAATTGTTCTACCAAAAAGACTTATGCATGTTTACATTCATCACAGTGATAATCACAGTAGCAAAGACGTGAAATCAACCTAGGTGCCCATTAATGGTGGATTGGACAAAGAAAATGCAGTACATGTACACCGTAGACTACTACACAGCCATAAAAAAATAACAAAATTATGTTCTTTGCAGCAACAGAGATGCAGCTGGAAGCCATTATCCTCAGCAAATTAATGCAGTTAAAAAAAAAAAAACAAAAAACAAATTCTGCACATTCCATTTATAAGTGGGAGCCAAACATTGGGTACTAATGGAAATAAAGATGACAGCAGACACTGGGAACTTATGGGGAGGACAAGTGTTAAAAATGCCATTGGTTACTGTGTTCACAATGTGGGTGACAGGATCATTCAGAACCCAAACCTCAGCATTACAGTCTATTCATGTAACAAACCTCCACATGTACTCCCTGAATCTAAAATGAAAATTGAAATTAAGAAAAAAAATTTTTTAAAGGAACTAAAAATGAACTACAAATACAATGCTGTCCTTGGATATTAAGTCCTGGAGACCACTCCATCTCCCTGTTATTTCTATTTCTCCCAGTGTCATTTCTATGACACTGTTTCTTTTAATGTAATTGATCATTTATAGAGCAAAATGACCTCCTTACCTTATAAGATATGCATAGGATACCAACTCTGTGCTGTCTAGGCAAGAACTGGCATGCTATCTTTGGCTATATGGCCTGGATAGATGCTGTGGAGAAACTAGGCTCTCCATATGCTGATGATTACATTAAAAAAAAGTTAATTCAGAAATCAAAGAAGCTGAAGTTTAGAACTACATGTCTTGCTCAAAATGAAAAGGGCTTTAAAACATCACAGCAACTTTTGAGTGAGCTTTGAATTCCCTCAGGGCGTGAACTGGCCCAGTTAAATATCAACTAGATATTAAAGTGTTGGAAGAGCCTAACAAGGATCTATTTTAAAACTGAAATAATCTGGGCTGAAAACTTCAAATTTTAAATAATTGCATGTTTTGCAATGTATATATACCTACCTAGGTACTAAGGTACCATTTTACTAATTTCAAATGAAGCTACCATACAAACATTCCCCTCTATACTCCAAACTCATGCTTGCCATTTATTATACTGTATTATTATGTTCTATATCCAATGCATATAAACGATTAACTTTAAATTCCTATCTTACTGACATTTGAGATTTTAATTTTAGGAAGGGAATGGGTTAGCAGGGGCTTAATATATAATTTAAATTTCCCAGATTTCCAGTGCCTAAACTTCATAGAAGGTGACCAAAAAAAAAAAAAAAAGAAGGAAAACAAAATAAAACAAAGCAAAAGTAAACTTCTTTTTCTCTCTTAGCCTTTTCTGAATTTAGGTTAATCAATATTCAAGTTGAATGTGAAGTGGCTTTAATATTTTTTCCACAAATATTCGATAACAAATACATATTTACACCAATTTAAAGTTATTTCTGAATATTGAGCAGCATACTATTAATTTTTTTTTTTGAGACGGAGTCTCCCTCTACCACCCAGGCTGGGGTGCAGGAGTGTAATCTTGGCTCACTGCAACCTCTGCCTCCAGGGTTCAAGTGGTTCTCTTGCCTCAACCTCCAGAGTAGCTGCAATTAGGCACATGTTACCACGCCCAGCTAAGGTTTTTTGTATTTTTAATAGAGACGGGTTTTCACCACATTGTCCAGGCTGATTTCAAAATCCTGACATCAGGTGATCCACCTGCCTCAGCCTCCCAATGCACTGGGATTACAAGTGTGAGCCACTATGCCTGGCCCTGTTTATTTGTTTTTGGTTTTATTTTTGATGAGACAAAGTTTCACTCTTGTTGCCCAGGCTGGAGTGGCATGATCTCAGCTCACTGCAACCTCCACCTCCTGGGTTCAAGTGGTTCTTCTGCCTCAGCCTCCTGAGTAGCTGGGATTACAAGTGTGCGCCACCACACCCGGCTAATTTTTTGTATTTTTCATAGAGACAGGGTTTCACCATGTTGACCAGGCTGGTCTCAAACTCTTGACCTCAGGTGATCTGCCCACCTTGGCCTTCCAAAGTGCTGAGATTACAGGTGTGAGCTACTGCGCGTGGCTGTAATTTGTTTTTTAATAGTAGAGCCAGCTTTTCAAGCAAGAGGAGTTACTTTTATTTAAAATAACCTTTTGTTGCCATATTTAAAATTAATTTGGTTAATTTCCAGCAATGTAATTGTTCTGGGGTAATAAGATTTCTTTTTTTTCAGAGAGGGCCTTGACCTCCCCAGGCTCAAGTGATCCTCCCACCTCAGCCTCCCAAAGCGCCGGAATTACAGGCATGAGCTGTGGTGCCTGGCCAATGAGATTAAGATTTAAAATTGCCTAACTCACTACGGCATTAAAGAGGTCGCCCATATCCCAACTGTAAGTAAGCAGAGGAAATAAGAAAGCCTGTAGTCCCAGCTACTCAGGAGGCTGAGGCAGGAGAATCGATTGAACCCAGGGGGCAGAGGTTACAGTGAGCCAAGATTGTGCCACTGCACTCTAGCCTGGGTGACAGAGTGAGAATCCTTCTCAATTTAAAAAAAAAAAAAAAGGAAGGAATTATCAAACATAAGCAGTAATGGGCTATCCTCCCCTTCAAATATTGCAAACTTTCCCACTCTCCATTCTACAGAGGGAACGTACTCATTAGCCTAATTAAATGTTCTAGGATAAGCCTGTAAAGGGAGCATAGGACCAATTAAATGAGCAGGACCAAGCCCTTCGGGCATTTCTCCCTTTAAATTGTAATTCTGAGAGGATAAGTCTAACTGTGAGGAACATTAGCAATGCCATTCAAGGCTCAGCAGCCTTTCATTTAGAAGGTCCTGTGATTCCTCTCCATTGGGAGAGGGTGAGGTGAGGTCCTGTTTGAAGTAGTGCCCATAGCACGGGGAGGAAATGAGTCAGTGGCCTCGGCCACACAACAGTAAAACTCTTCTTGCAAGAGGAACCATGCTTGAACTTGGCAGCCTAAGCAAAGTCTCAGCATGATTCAAGCTTAGAGTCAATCTAGCTTTTTCTAGCTGAAATAGTAATACCCCATGGGGATCCTCCAAGCTACAGCTGAGGAATGGATATGGTGATAGTGAAACTCTTTCTGAGATGCATGTGGAAATTGGGACCACAGGGTGAATGGGGCCTGATTATGACAGAGAGTTGGGAAGGCAGGAATTTCAATATTTATGCTAAACTCACTTTCTAACTGTGGGTAGAACACCTCTCTGCTTTATTTTTTTAATCTTTCAAGATACATATGAAATTTAAATAAAATTTATTCAAGGTGAATTTTTATTTTCTTTTATAACATGATCACTTTTTTAATATTCGGAAAGTTTTGATTCTTCCCTATTAGCATATGAGTATTTGCCAGAAATAGAGTGCCTTTAAAATCAATAAAGACACTTGGGCACAAATAATAAAAGATGCCTAAGTTTTCCTCACAATAGGTCAGAAGCCCCATTGTTATTAACAAAGCAGAGCACAATTGTACAGAAGCTTAAATTATTTGCAGTGTCTCTACTTATCAAGCAAAAATCTTTGAGGATTTACTATGTGTTGGGCATATTGTAAAGGTTGAGGGTACAGGAGCAGATATGACATGGTCTTTGCTATCAAGGAGTTGGCTGTCTTATGAGGCTGCAAAGTCGTTGTAAGTGCTTTTGTTTTGTTTAATTGTGGTAAGAACACTTAACATGAAGTGTATCCTTTTAACACATTTTTAGGTGTGTGATACATTATTGACTCTAGGTACAATGTTGTACAGCAGATCTTAGAGCGGATTCAACTTGCTTAACTGAAACATTATGCCGGTTGATTAGTAACTCCCCATTTCTCCCTCCCTTCTAGTCCGTGGCAATCGCCATTCTACCTTCTGCTTCTACGAAGTTGACTATTTAGGATACCTCATATGAATGGAATGAAAGCGTATTTGTCTTTCTGTGACTGCCTTTTCACTTAGCATAACATGTTTGAGTTTCATCCATGTTGTCACATATGACAGAATTTCCTCCTCTTTTAAGGTTAAATAAGCATTCCATATGTCTATACCACAGTTTCTTTTTCCATTTGTGTGTTGATGGACAATTAGTTTTGTTTCCACATCTTGGCTATTGTGAATGGTCCTGCAATGAATGTGAGAGTGCTGATACGTCTTCAGGATTCTGATTTCAATTCTTTTTGGGAAAATACCCAGAAGTAACATTGCTGGATCATATGGTGTTATAAAATAGGTTCTTCTTAGTGTCCTGCTAGAACAGGAACAAGTAAAACATAAGGGGCTCAGTCAAAGTGCAACAGATACCTGGGTCCGATGACAAACCCAAAACCATGTAGCAGGAGGTGAATGGAGAAAACTGAGTAAAAGTGATTGGGAGCAGAGATGATAAGACATGTAGTGCACCAGGATAACAGAACACAGCACATTGGATGAAACTCAAGTCCACTTTGCCTGCAGCAAAAGATGCAGGTGGAGCACAAAATGAGACTGGAGGGGTAGGGTGGGGTCCATTTCCTTTTATAAGCCCGGAAATCCTGCAGAGAATGGTTGTTCACAGAACATCATAAGAGGAAGCATTAAACAGATAAGAAGTTACTGGCTTCTTTCATGACAACAAAGCCATTGAAGTGATGAAACTGGAGTTCCAAACCATGTTTTCTGCCAATTAGATCATTGCATACATTTAATGTTTTTATTTTTAGCATTATTAATAAAAATCTAGTAGAGAAAATGACACCGACATTCACATAGCGAACTCTGAGGCTACAAACTTCTTGTTTTTACCTCACTTTATTAAAATTATACATGAAACACTGATGACCATCTTTATTTTATAAAACTCCAGATGTTGTAATATAAATATCATGTTATTTCCATGAATAAGAAAAGGAAAACTTTTTGTTTGACCCATTTTACATTAGTGAGTTAAAATAAGGGAAATGATAAGGTCAAAGACTTCACTCCTAGAACTAAAATTGTGTCAGTATCTTCAAGATGCCTTGTTTCATTCCTAGTTCACCAGTTTATGCAGCCAGTAAATTGTCTTTCCCAAGAATCTACAATTGAGCAGATCTGAGATACCATGCAATTCTTTTTTCCTCATCTGTTTTTTAATCTTTTATTATTCTTCACTTTATTCTGTGTCCTGTATCTCCTGAAGTTTCAAAAAGACAAAATTAAGTATGAACGAGGTAGAGCAGTGCTTTATATTTTATAGTTTATGTAATTAGACATTCATATTATACTTTTGAAGAGTGATTAATAAGATCACCCCCTATTTCTTTCATTAGTCCTCATAATGATGCAATGCTGTGGTTTTAATTTCTCTAGTACTTTTATTCTAAGGAACAGAAGCACAAGAGGGACTTTGCTATTTTGAGTCATAGGTGTATAAAAAATAAAGTTTGTGGAGAAAAGAAGGATCTCTATAAAGAAATGAAAAGCTTTGCTAATCAGTGGTGAAATTGTGACTAAGCCCATTTCTTTAAGAGTTTGGAATTACAGATATGGGAAGAGGACATGGGATTTGAAACCAAAAGACATCATTTTGGTCAGGTGGCTTACACCTGTAGTCCTAGTACTTTGGGAGGCTGAGGTGGGAGGATCACTAGAGCCCAGGAGTTCAAGACCTGCCTGGACAACATAGTAAGACCCTGTCTCTACAATTTTTTAATTTAGCTGGACATAGTAGCAGATGCCTGTTGACCCAGCTATTGATGAGGCTGAAATGGGAGGATTGCTTGAGCCTGGGAGGTCAAGACAGCAGTAATCTGAGATCATGCTTCTGTACTCCAGGCTGGGCAACACAGTGAGACCCCGTCTCTAAAAAAAAATAATAATAAACAAGATGTCATTTCAAATCTAATTTAGCCCTTTACTGGTTGTCAGCTATATGTAAGATAAAGATTATAGTCTTTTTTATAGGAGTATGCAGTTACTTGTAAGCATGACTAATAATATGTGCATATGCATATATATGTATGTGTGTGTATATATATATATGGTCTTACATGTAGTAGCGGTCACTAAGCAGTAGCTACTCATTAAACTCTACTCAAGACTGCAGCTTGGGAGCTGAGATTCAGCTTTGTTTCTTCATGCACCTTCTATGTATGGAAAAGTCTAGTCATCTGAGTTAAAAAAGAGACCAATGAAGCCATTTGAGTATTATTTATGAGAGTGAGCTTGCTAGGTACAGGTCCAAGCTCAAGGATGCAACTGAAAACCAAATACAGAAGTGATAAACTTATAAACTTGGGTGTTTGAAATGTGTGATTGTTTGCTGCTATACTATATGATTTTCATGGTTCAAAACTAATATATATGATATGTTCAGAGTATTTGTATTTTTAACTATTGGAATGTTGGGTAAGAAACTTGAGGCCTTTTTTTTTATACTGTTACTACAGTGGGTGGTGTGTTCTAAATATGTTGGCTTTGCTTAAGTTTAATGTTAAACATACAAGTCAGTGATTGTTATAACATTGAGAAATGATTTATTTTGAATATATGGAACTAATTGCATTGGCAGAAAAAGACAGAATCTGCTCACATGATATTTCAGGGAATAACATTAAAACAAGGCCAATTGTTTTTGTCAAAATGTGGCCCTTAAACTTCTGTGATAGCCCTCTAATATTTAATTGTGTTTATATGTTTACAAGCATATCTCCCTAACCATCGGGTGCTTCTCTTGTGTTTCATTTACCTTTATATTTTTACCATCTAGCATGGAGGCTAGTGTATCAAATGTGTTTAATAAATAAATGGGTGTCAATAAAGGAAGCAATAGGTCAATAGATTGAGCAAACCTAACTGAGGCTTTGAAAAAAGTTGGAGAATTTTGCATGATATGGATGAATTGAAAATATGTGCTAAATGGGACATGCATGAAGGCATAAAGGTAAATACATCAGGGCATGTTAAAATCATGATGCTAGATTGAGTATCAGTACTCCAATATATTTCTACATATTTGCCATAGGTTGATTCTAAAGTATGTTCAAAGGATTCCTTTTTAACTCTGCAGATAGTGTGAGGTTTTACTCTGTCAGTCTACCATCAAGGTCGTAATTAAGTCATTGAGTCTGTGGCCTGTATTTAAGATTACAATATATGATCAAGGATTACAAACACTAGGAAAACTGTATTATCACACTGTCTAATTATCACATTAAGGAATGACAGCAGACAAACGTTTCATCTCTTACTAGAAAGAAGAAATCTGACAGAACCTGGGAGTTCACTTTGATGTTGGATTTGTATATGAAAATATCGAAAATTGAATTATTTTCAAACCAAACATCTGACGTTGGTTTCATCCAGGCAGTCGGTTTTCTGTCCACTACCATATTTTTCTTTGAAGTGGCATAGCCTAGAGCTTGTTATTAGGATCTCTTTATTACAGGTAGGACAGTGAAATTCAAGAAAGTAAAAGAAAAATCAGAAGACCTCAAATGCAACAGCAGGTGTTATAGGTTGATTTCTGAAATGCGTAAGGTGTTAACAGACCCAGGCACTTACTGTGAAAGACCTAGAGGGATCAGTGGTCCGTAAAATGTGGCCCTCAAACCAGTAGCATCAGTGGCCCTTGGAAATGCAAATTCTCAGGCTGCATTACACACCTACTGAATAAGAAATCCTGAGGGTGGGGTTCAGTAATCTATGTTTTAACAGGTCCTTGAGGTTGTACTAATGCCCACAAAAGTTGGAGAAACACTGACCTAAACCATGCCCAAAGAGGATTTCATGCAGCATTTTTTCACTTTCCTAATTTTATTGGCTCTAGGTATGGAATGACTTTATTTATTTTTTACAGCTATTCAAGTCATCTGCAAACTCACTTCTCTAAACAATTTGTCATTTAACTATGTTCTGGATTAGGCTGCTCTCTAATTGTTTTCTGTATGTTAATTGTGCCTCCCTAAAAGTCTGTAAATGCCACCACAAGTTAGTGTATCTTATGGAATTATATGTTCCTAGCTACAGAAACAGGAAAGGACAAAGAATAAACTCAAATATTTGTTGGTTAATTGGCAATGCTAAGTAGCACCCATAATGGACTTCACAAATGATTAGAGAAAAAGATAATCCTATAGGAACAATTATTTTTATCCTGTCTTTCATCAATAGTGAAGAAGTCCCCAGTATATCTTGCTACTTAAGTTTACAGTCAGAAAAATGAAAAAGAAATGTAGGATGGGGGAAACATCCATAAAGAGTTATGCTCTAGGGCAGAGACCATGTATAGTTCATCTGTGTATCTACATTACATAGAACAGAGCCTGGGAGATAAAAGTGCCCCATGTTCAAGACTTAGGTATTGAAATCCAGGTGACAAAGAGAGGGCAGATATTGAAGAAAGAGAGAAAGACATACAAAATGATTTAAATGTATTTGATTTTAAAAACAAACTTATTGAAGGCTGATAGAAAAAAATAATATAACTCTAGCATTGTTATGAATTTCAATTAAGTTGATGTGTGGTGGTTGTTAAAAGACATTAGAGTCAGCAGATTTGAATTTAAATCAGATCCTAGTACCATATCAGGAAGTTGCTAAATCTCTAACTCAGTTTATTTTATTTTATTATTTATTATTATTTTTTGAGATAGAGTCTCACTCTGTCACCCAGGCTGGAGTGCAATGATGTGGTCTCAGCTCATTGCAACCTTTGCCTCCTGGGTTCAAGTGATCCTCCCACCTCAGTCTCCTGAGTAGCTGGGATTACAGGTGGGTGCCACCACACTTGGCTAATTTTTGTATTTTTAGTAGAGATGGAGTTTCACTCTGTTGGCCAAGCTGGTCTCAAATTACTGACCTCATGATCCTCCTGCCTTGGCCTTCCAAAGTGCTGGTTAGAGATGTGAGCCACTGGGCCTGGCCATGTTTATTTAAGAGTAAAAATATTAATATTTATCTTATAAAATAATTTTGAAATTTCAATAGAGCAACTAAAGCTCCTGTCAGAGTGCATATTGCAGATACCTAATCAATGAAATTTGTTATTTATATCTCTTGGGTATATATACACACATAAATATATACATATATATGTGTATGTGTATATATATATCTACAGATGGAGAGAGATATATATATTTATTTCTTACAAAGTTTGCACAGGTTGGAAGTCTAGAAATCCTGGAGAGTTGTTGTTTTGGCTCAAGTCTGAATGCAGTCTGGCAGTCTACAGGCCAAATTTCTTCTTCCTCCAAAGGATCTCTTTCTTTTGCTCATGAGGCCTTCAACTGATTGGGGAAGGCCCAATCATTAACAGAAAGTAGTTTGCTTGATTCAGAGTCTAATTATTTAAATATTAATCACATTTAAGAAAATACTTTCACAGCAACATCTAGATTGGAGTTTGACCAAACACCTGGGCACCATAGCTTAGTTAGGTTGACATGTAAAATTAACCATCACAATAGGTGAATTACTGTAATCCCTAGACTCCTTGCTGCTGTTAGATTATACCATTAAGATGTCCATACTTGTGTGAACTGATGACATGTAACCCACTTTATTTGCTACAAAGCATATTAGAAAGCAAAGCTTAACTGAAAGTATATAGGTCGACAACAGAGAAACAAAAGTTGAATCCTAGCCAGATCTGCTACAATGTGGTAGATCTTTAAGAAGGTCTTAAGCGAAGAAGGTTTAAGAGAACCTGGGTCCTCCATTGTTTTCCCTCCATGCTTCAGTGACTCTAGAAGCCATGAGTTGAGATGGCAATGCCAAACAATAGTGGGGCTCCCACACTTGGCATCAATGGAGTATGAAGGGGTGGTAAGAGGTGAGACTCGTCTGTACTCCATTTTCTCCTGTTCCTTCCCCTGGTGTCAGAAACTGCCAGCCAGAAGCTAACCTTATCCTACCTTCCAACAAGTAAGCATGAATGAGCCTTCCAATTCTCTCTTCCCAAGGATCAGCAAGGCCCAGGAGGAAGGTAAAATACCCCAGAAGCCCCAATTGTGGTCAATAAAGTCTGTGCTTCACTTTTCCTGGCATGGTTTTGACAAGGCCCAGTGGGAAATAAAGCTCTCAACATGGAAATCCAGGTTTCCTTTAATCTAATTCAATGATTTTCTTTAAGGACAGTTCTTAATTCAGCAGCATGACAATCACTTGGGAACCTGTTTAGAAACTCAACTTCTTAGGCCACAACCCATACCACCCACTTGGTCCTCAGAGTTCATTGCAACAGGTGGGCTGCCTGCTTGAAAAGAGAATTAAATACGATCCAGAGTCTTATAATATAATATCCTAAATATATAGAATACAATAGAAAACCACTCATTCTACCAAGAACCAGGAAAACCCCAACAAGAATGAGATCAAATAATAAATAGAAATGTTTTAGACAAATACTTTAAAGCAACCAAAATAAAAGTATTTTAATTCTCTTAAAGCAAATCACAGCAAAGAAAAAAGTTATAAATAGTAACCAAATATAATTGTAGAATTGAAAAATAAAGTAATTGCATTGAAAACTCACTGTAGGGTTTCAACTGTAGAGTGAAATAGACAGAGGGTAGAATCAGTAAACTTGAGAACAGATGGAATTTAACCAAATGGAATTTAACCAAACTGAACAACAGAGAGAAAATAGCCTAGAAAACAATGAACAAAATTTCAAGAACGTTTATGGGACAAAAACAAAAGCATTAACCTCTGTATTATCAGAGTGACAGAACAAAAAGAGTGAGACTAAAAAGGAATTTAAAGAAATAATATCTGAAAACTTCACAAATTTGCAAAAGGCAAAAGCTTACAGATTCAAGAGCCCAAGGGAACTCTAAGTAGGATAAACACAAAGAAGTCACAGCCAGGATACATCATAATTGAAACCTCTGAAAACTAAAGACAAAAAAAATCCTAAAAGCAGCCAGAGAACAACAGCACTTTATTTATAGAGAAACATCAGTCAAATGTAGGGAATTTCTAATTCAATATCATGGACGCAGGAAGGGAGTAGCATATTAGTCAAGTATTGAAAGAACCTGTCAACTGTAAATTCTATATCCATTGTAAATATCCTTCAGGAATAAAAGAGAAAGAAAGATATTTTCTGATGAAGAAAAATAAAGATTAGTTCCTAACAAACTGACTCTTTTTTTCTCTCTTTTATTTATTTTTTTGAGATGGCTCACTGCAACCTCTGCCTCTCAGGTTCAAGTGATTCTCTTGCCTCAGCCTCCTCAGTAGCTGGGATTACAGGTGCCTGCCACCACACCCAGCTAATTTTTATATTTTTAATAGAGATGGGGTTTTACCATGTTGGTCAGGCTGGTCTCGGACTCCTGACCTCAGGTGATCCACCCGCCTTGGCCTCTCAAAGTGCTGGGATTACAGGTGTGAGCCACTGCTCCCAGTCACAAACTGACTCTTAAAGAATGGCTACAATAATTTTTCTAAACAGAGTGTGTGTTAGTTTGCTAGTCATTAAGCATGTCTTGATTTCTTAGTCTTACAGCTAGACCACATTTCCTGCATTACTTAATGTGATTCCGTGACTGAGTTCAAGCCAATGGAATATGATCTTCTCTTCTTTGAAGAGTGTTCTATAAAAATCTTCTATGTGTGGTTCCCTAAAGTTATTTCATTTTTCATTGGCTTGAGTTGAAGATGTTGGAAGAATAAGATGAAAGGTACTTTGAGTCCCTGAAACACCATTTGGAGCACAGCTGTCCATCAATCAGGATGACCTGTTTGGAAGCAGAAATATATTTCCATTGAGGACCAACCATTATGCAGTTTTAGAAATTTGCTATCGTTGTTGTTACAGCAGTTGGCATTTTCCTGTCAAATAGAGTAAAACAATTCTTTAACATGTGGGGAGAGTTATATAAGAATAGCTGTACTAGTTCATCATTAAGTGTTTATGGCTTTATCTGTTATAGGTGCAGATAATCTTCAAAGAATCACAAATTCGCTTCTTGTTTTATGTTTTAGTAGGAAAGATTAACATAAAACTGTTTTGCTCCTAAGACATTCCTCACTGAAAACAATTTTTAAGCAGAAGAAAGAGTTGTGTTCAATGTAAGGGCTGAGCGATTTTATTTTCAGGGAAACTAGATAAGAATTTTCTGTTGAGTGAAGGGGTTTGAGGTCTTTGAGCTTCTGTATTTCAGTGGAATGGAATAGCAGGAAGGGAAAGAGAAGCCCAGGACTTGTTTTCTTAGGTTGTACTTCTGGATGGTCTTGAATTCAGTGGAAGTGGTTGGGGTAATTTCCTAATGAAAAATATGAAAAGTACAGGTTTCAAAGATAGAAAGTTTATGAGAATAAAAGAGAAGGGGAGGAGAAAGGAGAAAGTTCATGAGTTTGCCAAACTGCATGTATATCAAAAAATTAATGCTGCACAATAAATAAAAGTTGCGGCTGTGTACTTTGATATGTAATATAAATTAGAAGAAAAATAGGCCGGGCGTGGTGGCTCACGCCTGTAATCCCAGTACTTTGGGAGGCTGAGGCGGGTGGATCACGAGGTCAAGAGATTGAGACCATCCTGGTCAACATGGTGAAACCCCGTCTCTACTAAAAATACAAAAAATCAGCTGGGCATAGTGGCGCATGCCTGTAATCCCAGCTACTCAGGAGGCTGAGGCAGGAGAATTGCCTGAACCCAGGACACGGAGGTTGCAGTGAGCCGAGATTGCGCCGTTGCACTCCAGCCTGGGTAACAAGAGTGAAACTCCGTCTCAAAAAAAAAAAAAAAACAAGAAAAATCTCTAGAGTTTTAGATTAATACAAGATCCACTCTTTTTATCTCTGTGATACTTTTAGAAGTGTCTTAAGATACTTTTTTAAAACAATACAGCTATACACAGATGTATTTGTGTATGAGTTGCATATCTATTTATTTGAGAGATTAAGAAAAAGAAAAGCAGAAAGAGTAAAAGAAAGATAGAGACATTACTAGGTTACCGAGCTCTAGGAATATAAGAATTGAAGGACAACAGAGGAACTATTTTCTGAGCACCCACAAACAAATCCTTTTAGCCATTTTATAAAGTTATTGATTCCTAATTTTTTCTGTAGTACACCAAGACATCAACAGTAATGCTGGAAAATAGTTTCCCTGACCTTGAATGCATTTATTAAACAATTGCTTGGTCAAGTTTCCTTGAAATTTTAAACAGAACTCTGCCAAGATATGCTACAATGGGCAAAGGACGTGCTTCCCTTTGGGACCTGGGTAGTGAATCTAAAAAGTTTCTGTGAGGTCTTGAGAAGAATCATTTTGTATCAACAGGGGGAAGTCCACAGAGCTTCTGTTTTAAGACATTGTGTTCAATGGTTAAGCATTTCTTTTAAGCCTTACCATGCTGCTCTCATTTAGGCGTCCCATTCTCCTGGAAGGCAGTATGTTGCACAGACAATATGCGGAAGCCACATCAAAGATGATAATGATCATGGCCAGGGGCATTTCAGATTATGTGAATGAATAAAAGCTGCTTTTCAAAAAGCAAGCCTTTTTCCCCCTCTTTTGAGGTACTACCACAGATTGAGACTAACAACACTTTGTTTCCTCTCGCTGAAATTGTGGGCTTCTGGTTGGGAGGTCAGGGTTGTATGTATGAAAAGAATCATTTGACACCTTTCTTTTTGACCAGCTCTCTTCAAATTAGAGACTTTGTTTCTGAGAAATCTCTCACTATTCATAAGTAATGTCTTGCTTTGGGGGTTGAACCAAGTTACCATAATAATTTAGTTTGTCATAAAAGCAAGAAACTTGTTGGAAAAAAGTGTGGGTGGTCATGATGAAATGAAGCACAGCAGTGGCCAAATATGACAGCAGAGGAAAGCCTAGGGCCTCATAACTAAATAAAGGGAGAAAATTATTCTTAAGGTACAAATGAATCATCTGTAGGCCATGTAAAAACTAAGCTCATCCCCTGAATACCTTGAGACTCTCCATAGATAATCTAGGCCATGGACACAGAGAATTTCATCGAATCCATTGCTGCTTCAACTTCCTAAAGACCTTTGACATTTCTCAGATCCTTAAGAAGAAGATTTAGTGATGTAGCAATTAACATTAAGTGAGACCTTGACATTTGTGCCAAGCTTTGAATATGTCCCCAAAGTTCATGTGTTTGCAACTTAAAATGCCATTGTAACAGTATTAAGAAGTGGGGCATTTAAGAGGTGATTTGCCCACAAGGGGTCTGCCCACATGAATGGATTAATTCTGTTATTGCAGGAGTAGGTTACCTATTGCAGAACTTTGGCCCCCATTTCCTTTCCCTGTCTCTTGTGTTCACTTTTCCTTCTGACATGAGATGACCTTACCAGATGCCAGCACCATGCTCTTGAACTTCCCGGCCTTCAGAACCATGAGCCAAACAAACTTCTGTCCTTTGTAAATTACCTAGTTTGTGGTATTCTGTTATAATAGCAAAAAACCACCTAACACAATATGGCATGTCCACCTTCTTTGAGGTAATGACTTTGTCATTCAGGCATAGCAATCCATTTCATGATAGTTTTCTCATTCTCTTCACCACCACTTTTAGTTTATAAAGAAACCAAAACTGGAAAAGTTTAAGTTACCTCCTAATGCAGCTACACTAATATTGTTAAAGTGAAACATCATTACCCATCTTAAGAGTCTGAAGTCTCGGCCGGGCGCGGTGGCTCAAGCCTGTAATCCCAGCACTTTGGGAGGCCGAAGCTGGTGGATCACGAGGTCAAGAGATCGAGACCATCCTGGTCAACATGGTGAAACCCTGTCTCTACTGAAAATACAAAAAAAATTAGCTGGGCATGGTGGCGCGTGCCTGTAGTCCCAGCGACTCAGGAGGCTGGGGCAGGAGAATTGCCTGAACCCGGGAGGCAGAGGTTGCAGTGAGCCGAGATCGCGCCATTGCACTCCAGTCTGGGTAACAAGAGTGAAACTCCGTCTCAAAAAAAAAAAAGAGTCCGAAGTCTCATATTCTTTATCCCTTACTGTGAAGCTTCTCTTGTGAGGTGTTGAAGCATTTTGTTACTAGGCAGACCCTAGTAATGGCTCAACAATGTGGTCAATTCTAAAAGGATTGAAAAAAAAACTAAGAAATTCTGTAGAAGTCTTTTTTGACCTTTAAGCTCTATTAAAACCATAACTCTCTAAAAGTTATTTTGAATGGATCAAACATCAAAGTAATGAATTATGCATTAGGACAAGAGAGCAGGAGAGTGGGTATATTCTGTCATTTCCATAATGATAGTAATAACAGTAGTTAAGATAAATTAGTATGAACTATGTGTCAGTTACAGTCCTAGGCATTTCATATAGATGTCTCACTTTAGTAGTCATACCATTTTTTTGAAATAATTAACCCATTTTATAGATGAGTAACCAGAGGCACGAGGTAAATAACTTACAAATAATTTAAGACAGGCCAACTGTCTTACTGACTGTTCAGTTCTCTCTCCCATCTATTCTTACCATTCTTTCTTTTATCGATTATTGGTTGACACCTATCATATGCCAAACCCTTGATCTCCAGTAGAAATATAATGCAGGTTGCATATGTTATTTCAAACTTTCTAGTAGTCACATAACAAGTAAAAGAGAAAGAGCAGAAATTAATTTTAATAATTAGTTAATCCAATATGTCCAAACTATCATCATTTCAGTATATGTGTTACTTTACTTTCTTTTTTCTTACTAAGTCTTTGAAATTTAGTAGGTGCCTCATACTTATAACATATCCTCATTCAAACTAGTCACATTTCAAGTGTTCAATAGCTGTATGTGTTTAGTGGATATCTTATCAGGCTGCTCAGGGCTAGAAACTTGGAATACAGCACTAAGTAACAAATACATGTCCTTGCCATTGTGAAATATAAGTCCAAAATAATATTGAGGGATCATGTCTGATGTGCTGTGGGAAGAACTGAGAGGCCAAGATGACTGGAGTAAACTAAGAAAGGGGTATACTGTGGTTAGAGAGGAAAAGAGGGTCAGGCAAGGTGGGCCCTAAATGGAATTTCACTGAGGGCTATGGGCAATCTCTGGGAGTTTTAAATAGAGGAGTGAGAAAACATGACTTAAATAGGATTTCTCTGGGTGCTATATTGTGATAGGTTGTGGTTGGGGATTAGCGGAGAATAGAAGTCAGAAGACCTGTTAATGGATAGCTGTAATGCTCCAAGTGAAGTAGGGTAATAGTGTGAAATATGGTGGTTAGACCCGGTTGGGCTCTAGATAGATTTCATTTGATAGTAAATATATAGGCTATAAGGTATAATAGAGTCTTCCATTTTATTGTTAAGGAAAAAAACTCCAAACCTATAAATAAAGCTAAGAGAATGGCTTCATTTTCTCATAAGGATTATTTGACCTTTTAAAAGAATGTGGATGTTGCTATATTCTAAAATTAAGGATACAATCTTTGTAAAGTTACATGAAAACTTGTTGATCTGTGAGTGGTAGAGACACAAAACCAATTTATTTAGTAGAAAAGAAACCCTAAAGAATATAATACGTTACCCTGTGGAGCATTAGCCGGCTTTGAGCCTAATCTAACAAACTAATTTAACAATCCTTTATTATATTATATTTATTATATCCAGATTTATAAATTCTCTTTGAACCGGTCATACCATCCTGATGGTTTCCTCATTTTTAAAATGTATTTGACAGTATCTTGATAAATATTTCTTCTAATTCATATGTTACGCTTTAATTTTTATTCAAAGTTATTTCTTAACACCAGTGACATCAACAATAGATTTCAATGGACTTCTGTATATGGTTCATAACACTGATGGCCATTACTTTCATTTTCTTTCAAACTCAAGGTCTTCATGCTCTTAGAGAAAACACCTGATTTCCCTCTTCTTCTCTCCCTCCCGAGGCTCCCACCTCTGAAATTGTTGTGCTTCAGATCCTGTCTTCCAACACCATTTCTCCTGACTTCACTTTTCTTTCTTTCTCACGAATCCTCAGGAGATATAACCCAATCCGTCTTGCTGCTACTCTCAGACTCTCGCATCCTTACCCCTTTCTACCTTTACTGCATGTTTCCTTCAAGGCCTTACTGACCAAGTCATTCAAATGTTGTCATCCTCTCTTCCAAATCCAAAGTCATGGGGCCTGTTAGACTAGGGCAGCCATTTCTGTTCTTGTCTTTCTACATCTGTTCTGGAGCCAACACCCATTACTGCCAGTGCACCACCACCTAATATGTGAATCTGTCCATATCTCTCCACTTCTCAAAACTCTTCAGTGGTCTTTAACTGGTCTCAATGTCAAATTTAGATCCTTTGAAGGATAAGCAAGGTTTTTGTATAATGTAGCTACCGCCAAACTCAAGTCTTGCCATTCTGTTTATTAGACAAGATGTCACAACAGCACTAAAGGATGTGAAGTTCATTATACAAGCCTTCCTTTCTTTAACCTTTTGACCTTGATTACATTGCTCCCTTTGCCTTGTATGCACATTCAACTTGATACTGGTGTCCCACCACAAGCAGTTTCCTGGTAAAAAGATGTCCTTCAACTTTTGTCTGAAAGGTTGTTTATGCCACCTGGGAGGTGTGGATATCTGTCCCATATAATCCCATGGAATACTGTTTAATTTGCAAACCTCTTACAGCAATGATTATGCTGTATTTCATATAGGCATATATGTACCCCTCTAGACTTCATGGGGTTGTTTTAATCTCTTTCATTTTTAACATCTCATTAAAAAATGACAGGCACGCCATATGCAAGCATTGAAAAAATGTACTGAATTAAGAAACTAGATGGGAATAAAAGTGAATGAGCACAGGAAGTATAATTTTTGCTGTATAAAATACCACCACAAAACTTAATGACTTAAAATACCTTTTTAAATAGTTCATAATTCTAAGCAGTTCTGGTCTGGGCTAACTCCATGGATCTCTCTGGGGCTCTTTTATGTACCTCTGGTCGTCTGTTGAGTTAGCTGGTAGCTAGATGGTTTAGGATGGCTTTATTTCACAGAGTATAGTTGGTAAAATAATATCTGGGTAGAGAATCCTTTCCTAAGAAGGTTTATCTCTACTGTCTGCGGATCATTATTCTCTAGTAGATCTTCCCCAGTTTTCACTGAGGAAATATGACCATTTTAGGGTTTAAAAGAGGAGCAAGAGAACAAGCTCATATGCCTAAAATTTTTTATACCTCTGTTTGAATCCCATTTGGTACTACACTATGTGCCAAAGTAAGTCACAGGGCCAAGCCAGAGTCTGTGTGAGAGGACACAACCAACTGACCAATGTCATGGATATGAGAAGTTAAATTACTGCAGGCCTTCTTATACAAAAACGCATCTATTCACACATAAAATCATTTTTTTTACCTATTAAATTTCACCTTTTGGAGTTAATTCACAAATAAAGTTGGATAGTCTCATTCCGCTGGTGCTGTTTATAAGAAAAACATTGTTATCAAATATGATATCTAATATATGTACATGCATTTTTACCATCTTAATTATATGTTTTCATTTCACCCTGCTTTTTTATTTTTAATCTTTTTCTGCCTTTAAAAAAATGTATTGACTTGTACATATTTATCTTCTATTGGCCTGGGAAATACATACTTTATTTATACTATTTCAGAAGTTATCTTTAAAATTGTAACTTATTAAGTTGAAAAACAGTGCAAAATCTAAAAAATCTCAACCATCCTCCAAAGAAATCAAAGCTGTTTATGACTATTTAACTCCCCAGACTTTTTATGCATTACATGTTATTGTTGCTTAATATTTTAGTTTTGTTTATATTCCCAGGTTTGTCATCTTTCTTATTAGTTTTTACGTTTGCTTTATTCACCTACTTTTATTAAATTCTTTGCTCACCATTCTTTCATTTTGTTATTGCTTTTTTTTTTTTTTT
>NW_016107346.1:5561495-5615557 GCF_001604975.1 Cebus imitator | reverse complement strand
AGCTGTTCAGGAGGTTGAGACAGGAAGGAATGCTTGAGGCCAGGAGTTTGAAACTGACCTCAAACATAGCAAGACTGTATCTCAAAAAGCAAAAACTGGGCATGGAGATCTGAATTACTTGGGAGGCTAAGATGAGAGGACTTCTTGAGTCCAGGAGTTCAAGGCTGTAGTGAGCCTGTAATGATGCCACTGCACTTCAACCTGGGTGATAGAGCAAGACTCTGACTCTAAAATGAAATACATAAATCATCACATACCATAAATTTTACCCTTTAAAGTGCATAATTCAACAACTTTTTAGCATATTCATACATATGTGCAATGATCACTGCTATTTAATTTTAGAATACTTTTGGAGAGAAAGTGGATCAAGATGACCAAACAGAACACTCCACTGATCGTCCTCCCTAAAGGAACACCAAATTAAACAACTGTCCACACAAGAGAAAGGACCTTTGTAAGAACCAAAAATTAGGTGAGTGATCACAGTACCTGGTGTTAACTTGATATTACTAAAAGAGGCACTAAAGGGGGTAGGAAAGACAGTCTTGAATTGCTGACACCACTCCACCCCATCCCCCCGCAGAGGCCACATGGCATGGGGAAAACGTCTATGTGCTTCGGGGAGGGAGAACATAGTAATTGTGAGACTGTCATTAAAACTCAGTGCTGCCTTGTCACAGTGGAAAGCAACACCAGGCAGAACTCAGCCCATGCCCACGAAGGGAGCATTTAGACAAGCGCCACCCAGAGGGGAATCATCTATCCCAGTAATCAGAATCTAAATTCTGGCAAGCCCCAACCCTCTGCAGGCTGAAGTGCTCTGGGGTCCTAAATAAAATTGAAAGGCAGGTGAGGCCACAAGAAAATACCTGGGCAAGTGCTGGTGCTTTACTGGGCCTGGAGTCAGTGGACTTGGGGGACAGGTAGTCCAGTGAGATGCCAGCCAGCATGGCCAAAGGAGTGCTTGTACCACCCTCCCCCAGCCTCAGGTAGTACAGCTCACAGTTCTGGGAGGGACTCCTTCCCTCTGCCTGAGGAAAGGAGAGGGAAGATTAAAGAGTGCTTTGTCTTGCAACTTGGATATTAGTTCAGCCACAGAAGGATCAGACACCAGGCAGATTCTTGAGCCCCCATTTCAGGCCCTAGCTCCTGATGACATTTCTAGACACGTCTTAGGCCAGAAAAGAACCCACTACTTTGAAGGGAAAAACCCAGTTCTATCAGGATTCATCACTTGTTGACGAAAGAGCCCTTGGGCCCTGAATAATCAGCAGTGGCAAGACTCAGAGATGTTCAGGCTTCACACGTGGCTCAGCACATTGCCAGCTGTGGTGGCTGGGAGAGGGACTCCTGCTTGAGGGTTAAACAGGCTTCTGAATTATATAGAAATAGCTTTTTTCATATATTTTCTTTACCTGTCTTTGGTGATGAGCTTGAGGAGAACTGGGAGTGTTTAAAAGGATGTCTAAATACATGGTTCTATATTTCGTTTATTTCTCCCCTGATCTTTTTTTGGTAGCCTATAGGGGTAATATTCCAACTATAATTCTCCTTCAGCTGAATGATTCATGGCTTATATCTGGGCTCAAACTTACATATTATTTTCATCAAAGTGATTTACTGAATAGTTGCAGATAAGATGGTGGCAACAATTTCATTTTACATCCAGCTTGAGAAACCCAAAAAGAAGTAGAATAAGGTTGATCTATTCAACCTTACATGATTCTTGTTACCTAATCAAATATGTACATTTCATTCCAAATTATTTACTGATACTTGATTAGACAGTTTTATCAGTGTTTTTCAGAAGCAAAAAATCAGTGTAATTGATGTAGCAGCAATTGAATAATTTCATTTTAATACTTAATGTTGTTGTTTCTTATTTATCTAGTGGAAACACATCATAGAGTTACAATATGGACATGGTAGTCACTTCTCAGAAGTAAACATCTTACAGTTTAAGCCCTCTTCCATATTCTTTTACTCATTCTCTTTTTTTAAAATTTTTAATTTTTAAAAATTTTTTTGAGACAGTCTCACTCTATCAACCAGGCTGGAGTGCAGTGACACTATCTTGGCTCACTGCAACCTCCGCCTCCTGAGTTCAAGCAATTCTCCTGCCTCAGCCTCCTGAGTAGCTGGGATTATAGGCACATATCACCACGCCCAACTAATTTTTGTATTTTTAGTAGTGATGGGGTTTCACCATATTGGTCAGGCTGGTTTCGAACTCCTGACCTTGTGATCTGCCCACCTCGGCCTCCCAAAGTTCTGGGATTACAAGCATATGCCACCATGCCTGGCTTCACTCAGTCTCTTAACAATGTATTGCTGTTCAATCTCATGCTTGGTCCTCTAGGCTGGAATATAAACATTCGGATGCTTAATCCGCATCACAAATTGGTGTCCCAAGCATTTGCCCTTGGTAGCTCAAGTCTTTTCTCAACATAATGTCACTGGCTTGTACAAAATCCTCCAATGTCTTTTCACCTCCCTTTGAGTTTCTAGAATAAAAGCCCAATTCCTAACAATGGTTGCAAATTCTTCAACATCTGGGCCCTGGATATCTCTTTGCTTTTGTTTGAAAATGCCAGCCACATTTCAGCTTCAGGGCCTTGTATTGTGTCTTCCTTCCGCTGGAAAACTCTCCAGATACCTGAATGGCTCACCCACTAACCTCTTTTAAGTATTTGCTCAAATGTCACTTGCTGAATGAATTGCCCCTAAACTCTCCCTTTTCTCATTTCTGACTTACTTGTTTCTACATAGCATTTATGAAGCTCTGACATAATGAACATTTGTTTATAGTCTGTCTCTCTGCCTCATTTTGCAAGGGCCATGCATGCAAATAGTTACAGCTGTATTCCTAATCATCAATCACAACAGCGCCAATCAATTGATATTTGCTGAATGAATGAATCAATATTTCCACATCTAAGTTGTGAATATTTTCCATTGTAACAGGACAGTATTGTACTTTCTATTTACATTCCATACTCATCTAGAATCTCTGAGCTTTAGAAAACTGACTCTTGAGGGGTAAAAAGATTATGACATTTACTCTTTATATTAAATCCTCACTCTCTCTGCATCCTTTATGAAGGATCATTAAAGAAATAATCCATATAGGCTGCATCTTTATCTTCTTTGTATACATATCTTCCTTTTATGTGTATCTTGTATAGACATTACTGAAGCTGGGTCACATGAAGTGGAATGAGCACTGGGCTCAGAGTGAGTAGTTAACAATTCTAGTTCTACCATAAACACATGACCCTGTTTAGGTTACTAAAGATCGCTATCAAGAAGGAACTTAGACTTTGTAAAAACATTTTTGTAGGTTAAGGCATTAAATGAAACATTATATGATTAAACACCTGTAGTCCCAGCTACTAGGGAGGCTGATGCATGAGAATTGCTTGAGCCCAGGAGTTCAAGACCAGTCTGAGGAAACACAGGGAGACCCATCTCAAAACAAAACAAAACGGTGTGATAAAACATAATTGCAGCTTATGTTAATATTATGAATTACTTAACTTCTAAAATGCTTTCACAAGCTTTATTTTGATTTACACAAAGGACTTGAGAATCATCTTTAACATTATGCTTTATTAGTACTTTTTCTAAGTTGAGTCTGCTAGCAACAAAGTCTCTTACTTTTGGTTTGGTTTGGTCTGTTTTTTGTTTTGTTTTGTTTTCTTTTCTTTTTTTCGGCTGTTGTTGTTTGGTTGGTTGTTTTAAATGTGACTGTCCCTATTTCACTTCCATTTAAAAAATAGCTTTGCTAGATGTAGGATTCTTAGTTGACATTTTTGTTTTCTCTGAGCAATTTGATTGTATTATTCCACTGTTTTCTGGTCTCCATTGTTTTTAGTAAGAAGTAAATTGTTAATCTTATTTTGAGTTCTCTTGTAAGTAACCAGCCATTTCCCTCTTGTTGCTTTCAAGATTTTATTTTTGTCTTTGGCTTTCAGCATTTTTCCTATGATGCATTTCTTTAAGGATCTCTTGAAGTATATCCAACTTGGAGCTCATTGAGCTTCCCAGGATGTGTAGATTGATATTGCAATACATTTTGGAACTTTTCAACCATTATTAAATATTTTTCTACTCTTTTTTTCTCTCCTCTCCCCTTGGTACTCCCATAATATGTATGTTGATGCACATAATGGTGTCTCACACTTCTCTGACGTTCTGTTCATTTTTCTGTTTTTCTCTTTCTCCTTTGAATAACATAATCTTCATTAATCTGTTCTCAAGTTTGCTCATTCTTTCTTCAGCCAGTTCAAATCTACCAATGATTTCCTCTATTACTTTTCTTAATTCTATTTATTATATATTTTCAATGCTGGAATTTTGGTTTGGTTCTTTTAAAATAATTTCCATCTCTTTAATGTTATTTTTAATTTGATGGAACATTTTCATTATATCTTTATTTCTGTAATTATGGCTTATTTTAGGTCTTTGAACATATTTATAAATGAATATTTTTATTTCATTGTGAAATCTGTTATCTACTTGCTCTCATAGGCAATTTCTGTTGCCTGCTTTTCTTTCCTTATATGGGTCATAATTTCTTATTTCTTTGCACATCTCATAATTTTTAATGAAAATTGGAAATTTTAGATAATATATTATGTAACTCTTGGGGCTAATTGTCTACTCCAGGGTCTGTTATTGCTATTTGTTTATTTCTTTAGTAACTGGCTGGATTATTTTTGTGAAATTGATTTCATCCTTCTCCAGCTTGCCAACTGTGTGATGCTTCTGATGTTAATCCTCAGGAGGTACAGCCTTGGGAATGCCCATAATCACCCTGGGGTGACCGTGGATTGGTTGGGTTTTTTGACTGTTTCTTTCCTGGATTATCCTGATGTTAAGCTCCACTAATTTACAGGTGATTGCTCTCTTGTTTTAACAAAGCTTTGGGGATGTAAATTGCTCCAGGGACTTAGGCAATCTTATTTAACTTCTTTTGAAAGAATAGTTCCTGAGGTTAGTTTTTCAGGTGTTTTCTGACCCCCAAAAGGCTCATTTCAACTGTCTCTTTCTCTAGTTATCTCTGGGAAACTAGCCAGTCTACAGTTTAGCCTATATGTCCATTAAATCTACTAATCTCTTCCCAGTTAATACTTAACACAAACTTTCTTGTGTTTGAGAGCTTTCTTAGGCTGAAACTTTTCTATACTCCATTGCAGTTTCTTTGGGAAGAATTTAAAGCTTTCTGTTTTATGGCATATTTCTCACTCTAAGGGTAAACTATTAGAACTGGGGAAGGAGCAATGGCCCAGTCTCTACATTACAATCACACTTTATGAGTTGAATCCTTGGTGGAAGGGGTCAGTAACCTCAGGCCTTCTTGACTTGTATTTTCCAGCAGGAAATCTTTGCCTTAAAAGTTCTAGAGCAGCACTTTGGGAGGCTGGGGTGGGCAGAGCACAAGGTCAGGAGTTAGAGAACAGCCTAGCCAACATGATGAAACCGTGTCTGTACTAAAGATACAAAAAATTAGCAGGGCATGCTGGCGCGCACCTGTAATGCCAGCTACTTGGGAGGCTGAGGCAGGAGAATTGCTTCAAGAGAGCGGAGATTGCACCATTGCGCTCCAGCCTGAGTGACAGAGCAAGACTCTGTCTCAGACAAAACAAAACAAAACAAAATTCTAGAGAGCAAGGCTGATAAGGGTCCAAGTCTTTTTGGTGGCATTAGCCTTAAGTAGAGGCACCATGCCATGTCAAGGCTGGGCTAAAGATGGGAACTCTTACCTCTCAGCTGAGGTAGTGTTATCACCAGGTAGCTGGGGGAAGAATGAGAAATGCTAATGTCCTGCCTTTCTCAGGAAGATAGACCTCTGACTAGCATCTGGAGGATGGAGGGAGGAAGCTCTGTTTCTTTGGATACCCAAAGGTAAAGTGCAATTTCTACCTTGTTGAACTAGGAGGAGGTAGGGAAGGAGTGAGTCTTGGTTCAAATATCATAGACTCTCACTGCTCTTATCAATTGTTAGTAGTCTTTCTTGAATAAATGTTTATTTGATTACTGTGTGCCTTCAGGACCATTTCTAGAAACTTTAAAAGTTGGTTGATATTGGTTTTTGTAATTTAAATTGTCTCCCTGATGAGTTGGGCTACAGAATTCCTCCTGCTGTCATGCAAGATGTCACCTGCTATAATTCCATTTTGAAAACACAAAAATGATTTTCTTTAATTTATACTGGCATATAATTAATAAAATTAAGGCCATACATTTAAATCTTTGAAAGCATATGGGATGTTGGGGCTCTTTTTCTATTATGTTTAATAAGAAAAAACTCACTGTGTGTCACAATAAACCTTTTTTATGTTTACATTATTTTCTTAAGCATACATTTTGATAAAAGTTCTTGAATCCTGAGCACTGTTCAAGGTGCTTGGAAAATATATGCTTGTTTAAACTATAGGTACCCTATACATAGTTCATGGTAAGGCTGACTTCAAAGATTCATCTTTAAGCCACTACACTACACTAAGTATGCGTGTGTGATTTCACATAGAGAATGAATAGAAGGTGATAACTACTTTTCTACAGTTATGACTCAGACACTTATTGATTAGGTAAGCACTTACCAAGTTGAGCATCCATGTTCCCAACTGTGAAATAACAAGAATACCTATTTAATTATGCAGTTGGGCTGATTAAATGCGATCATGTGTATTAAGTACTTACTAAAATGCCCAACAATATCTATTGGTTATCTTACCTAACCTTTGAAAGAATATTTTCCTATTTGTTTTTATTTATTTACTTTTTGGGTGAACATTACTATAATCTGTCCTTTCAGACTCAGAACCTAAAGGAAAGAAGACTCCTTAAAGTATTAGTCACTGCACATCAGAGTGCATTTTGGTGAATAAGGAACGTAGAAAAATACATAATGCTGACATATTGCAAGGAGAAAAAGAAACTTCTCATATTGATAGTATAGAGACTGGAGTAAAAGACTCCTGCTCCCTAGGTTTTGCTTTCATAGGATCTGTGTTCTAGATTGTTGGCTACATTATCCTGTTGATTCCCAATGACCTGTTTTCTCTTGTTCAAGACACACAGGGATCTAGTTTGGTATTTCTATACTTGCAGTTTTTAGAGTGGTCTGTAAACCAGCAGCATCAACATCACTTGCGAATTTGTTAGAAATACAAATATCTTAAGGCAGAAATTCCAGCAAGTTGTCAAATCCTTTAACGCATCTTTCGTAGTTAGGACTAAGTCTACAGTTTGAGAATCCATTATCTTAAACAATTAACACTTCTTCTACTGAGCAGAGCTCTTTATTAATAAATTATTGGAAGTAGACTTTGGTGGGACCTCCTACGCATCAAATATCCACTTGTGGCCATGGGAATAGCTTGCTGCTGCTGTGGTGAAAAATGAGCTAATTCATCAGTGCCAGAATTCCATCAGAATTAAATCAGATGACTTGTTTCCAGCCCAAATAACAAGATACATTATCATCCAGCATTTAGGAGTTGACCATTATCCTGTACTGCAGATTCCAGACTTACAAGCTTTCTTATTGTTCTTGAAATAGCTTTGTTAGCTACTGACCTTAGATTTGGCTCAGGCTGTTCCCTCTGTGTAAAAATCTGTTTCTTCCCCCTCTTTACCTAGTTAACACTGACTTTATCTTCAGATCTCAACGTCAGCTTCAAATCCATGAGTGTGACATTTTCTCAATCCATATTTGAAATTAGGTTTTCCCTTCTTTTCTCCCTTTCTTCCCCTTTTCCTCTATTCTCCTCTCTCTCCTTCCTTCTTCCCTCTCTCCTTCCCTCCTCCCTCCCTCCTTTCCTTCTTTTCTTCCTTCTTTCCTTTCATCCATCCATCCATTTTACAGAATTGCTGTTGAAGTTTGCCATTATACTTTCCTTTATAAAGTATTTGGGTTCAATTCTGTCTCCCTTGAAGGACTATAAATTCCATGAGGACAAAGAGTGAACATGTTTTGTTCACAAATGCACCCTCAATTGGGACCATCAACAAATATTTATAGGTACATACATGAAAGCAAATTTCCAGTTTATCAATATTTTATAATATCTAGTTGTTTATTCATGCCCATATGAAGAATATAATTTAGTGTATGATATTTCAATTTGGAAAACATATTCATTGATCTCTTACTGTGTTCCTGGCATTCTTTGAGTGCTGGGGTGGAGCAGCAAATAAAACAACAGAATTCCAGCTTTCTTGGAGCTTATATTATCATTTTAATCAAAGAATTGTCAGCAAAGCTAGAAAACTACATTGCTGAAAATCCCACTTGTAACTTTTATAGCAGAATTTTGATAATTTTAATGATAAACGAAGTTAAAGAAAGTATAATCCACTTTTTTTTAACGAAGTTAAAGAAAGTATAATCGAAGTTAAAGAAAGTATTCTTTTTTTAAATTTATTTTATTGCATTTTAGGTTTTGGGGTACATGTGAAGAACATGCAAGATTGTTGCATAGGTACACACGCAGCAGTGTGATTTGCTGCCTTCCTCCCCTTCACCTATATCTGGCATTTCTCCCCATGCTATCTCTCCCAAAAGAATACTCCCCTCCCTGTGTCCATGTGTTCTCATTGTTCAACACCCGCACACAGGGAGGGGAGTATTCTTTTTCTTTAACGAAGTTAAAGAAAGTATAATGCACTTTTCAAGTGCAGAGCTATAGAAATTATGGCAGTTCTTGAATTTAGAATGCCTTGTTGCAAAAATTATTCTGAAGCAAACAAAAGGATTTTAAAAAGTATTCTCAAATGATAACAGTGGACCTCAGTAGAAACTCTAGATTTATATTTCAAAATAAATAATAATATTATGATTGATATTAATAATAATATGAATAATAGGTCAGAACAGTGGGATTCTATTGGTAGATAGGCTGTTACAAGAGAGTTAAAAGTTAATGGGAACAAGTCTTTGATTCAGTTAGCAAATTTAATATTTCTTTTTTTGTATTGCTACATAACATTTGTACATAGGACGTATGATATAGTTTGGCTGTGTTCCCAATTACATCTCATCTTGAATTGTATCTCCTACAATTCCCATATGTCATGGAAGGGACCCAATAGAAGGTGATTGAATCATAGGGGCTGATCTTTCTTATGCTATCCTTGCAGTGGTGAATAAGTCTCACAAGATCTGATGATTTTATAAAGAGGAGTTCCTCTGCACAAGCTCTTTCTCCTTTTTCCTGCTGCCATCTGTGTAAGACATGACTTGCTCCTCCTTGCCTTCCACCATGATTATGAGGCCTCCCCAGCCATGTGGAACTACAGTTCTATTAAAACTATAGTTTCTATTAAAACTCTTTCTTTTGTAAATTGGTCACTCTCAGGTATGTCTTTATCAGCAGTGTGAGAACAGACTAATACAGAGTACTTCTGATATTTTGTCACATGCATAGAATGTATAACAATCAAGTCAGAGTATTTGTGATATTTATTACAAGGGATTTTTTATTTCTATGTGTTGAAA
Organism: Cebus imitator; assembly: GCF_001604975.1. Taxonomy (NCBI): domain Eukaryota; kingdom Metazoa; phylum Chordata; class Mammalia; order Primates; family Cebidae; genus Cebus; species Cebus imitator. Next base: position 5,606,049 of record NW_016107346.1, on the reverse strand, counting down.
ATATTTCACATCTTCTTTTCTAACTGTTTTGCAGTACACAATACATTGTTGTTAATTAGAGTAACCCTACCCTGCTATTGCACATTAAAACTTATTTCTTCTAACTGTATGTTTGTACTCATCACACAACCTCTCTTTATCCTTCTACCCACACACCCTTTTCAGTCTTTGGTTACTATCATTCTACTTTCTACCTACACAAGATTAACTTTTTTAGCTCCTAAATATAAGTGAGAAGACGTGATAAATGTCTTTCTGGCTGAGTTTGGTGGGCCATGCCTGTAATCCCAGCACTTTGGGAGGCCTAGGTGAGAGGATAGCCTGAGCTCAGAATTTCAAGACCAGCCTGGGCAGTATGCTAAGACCCTGTCTCTACTAAAAATACAAAAAAAAAAAAAAAGGCTGGGCGAGGTGGTGCTTGCCTGTAGTCCCACCTATTCATGGAAACGGAGGCATGAGAATCACTTGAGCCTAGGAAGTGGAGGTCGTAGTGAGCTGAGATAAGGCCACTTCACTCCAGCCTGGGTAAGAGAGTGAGATTCTGTCTCAATAAAATAAATAAATTGTCTTTCTATGCCTGTCTTATTTCACTTAATGTCCAATTCCATCCATGTTGCTGCACATGACAGAATTTCATTCTTTTTATGGCTGAATAGTATTTCTTTTTACATCTATACTTTATCTGTTCATCCATTGATGGACCCTAGGTTGATTCCATATCTTTGCTATTGTGAATGGTGCTGCAATAAACATGGGGGTGCAGGTATCCCTTTGATATACCGATTTATTTCCTTTGGATAAATACTCAATAATGAGATTGATCATATGATAGTTCAAGTTTTATTTTTTTTGAGAAATCTTCATACTGTTTTTCATAGGTAGCTATAATAATTTACATTTCCACTAACAGTGTATGATAGTTCCTTGTTCTCTGTATCTTTTCTAACAGTTGTCCCTTTTTTTTTTTTTTTTTTTTTGTCTTTTTGCTAATGGCTGTTCTAAGTGGGTAATGTAACATCTCACTGTGGTTTTGATTTGCATTTTACTGATGTTTAGTGTTTTTGATCATTTTTCATATTCCTTTTGGCTATTTGCATGTCTTCTTGGATAAATATCTAGTCAAAGCATTTGCCACTTTTTAACAAGATTGTTTGCTATTTATTCATTTAGCTGTAGAGTGGCTTGAGTTCTTTGTATTTTCTGGTTATTAGTTGCTTGTTGGATGAATAGTTTGGAAGTGTTTTCTTCCATTAACTATTTTCTCTCTTCACTTTGTTGTTTCCTTTGTTGTGCAGGTTTTTAGTTTAATAGTATCCCATTTGTCTATTTTTAGTTTTGTTGTCTGTGCTTTTGAGCTGTTTACCATAAAATACTTGCTTATACTGATGGTTGGAAGGGTTTCCCGTGTGTGTGTGTGTGTGTGTGTGTGTGTGTGTGTGTGTGTGTGTGTGTTTTGACACGGAGTCTCACTTATCACCAGGCTGGAGTGCAGTGGCGTGATCTTGGCTCACTGCAACCTCCACCTCCCAGGTTCAAGCGATTTTCCTGCTTCAGTCTCCCAAGTAGCTGAGACTACAGGCACTCACCACCATGCCTAGCTAACTTTTGTATTTTTAGTAGAGATGGGTTTTCACCATGTTGGTCAGATGGTCTTGATCTCTTGACCTCGTGATCCACCCAGTCTGGCCTCTCAAAGTGCTGGGATTACGGACCTGAGCCACTGTGCCCAGCCCCCACCCCTATGTTTTCTTCTAGTAATTGCGTAATTTTGGGTCTTACATTTAAGTCTTTAATTCATTTTGAGTGTTTTTAAAAATATATGTCAAGAGATAAGGCTCTAGTTTCATTTTTCTGCACATGGATATCTAGTTTTCTCAGCAGCATTTATTAAAGAGGGATCTTTTCTCCAAATGTATGTTCTTGGTACTTTGGTTGCAAATCGGTGGACTATAAATATGTACATTTATTCATGAGTTCTCTACTCTGTTCCCTTAGTATACATGTCTGTTTTTATACCAATGCTGTTAATATAGCTTTGTAATGTATTTGAAAGTGTTGCATCTAACTTTGTTCTTTTGGCTCAGGATTCCTTTGGCTATTTAGGTTATTTTTTTCCTGCAGTGTTCTATACAATTTCAGAGTTTTGTCAAAGGTTTTTTCTGTGTCTGTTGAAGTGATCATATGGTTTCTGTCTTATTCAAATATTTAGTTGCTTTATGGTATCTCATAGGTCATGGAGATTTTCTTCATTTCTTTTTGGTCTTTTTATTTTGTCTACCTATTATTTCAAAAGGCCCTGTGAGAAATGTCATTGGTATTTTGATAAGAATTACAGTGAACCTATGTATTACTTTGGCTAATATGGTTATTTTAACCATATTAATTTTTCCAGTTTATGAGCAAAGGAAGTGTTTTCATTTGTTTGTTTCCTATTTAATCTCTTTCATCAATGTTTTTTAGATTTCTTGTTGAGATCATTCACCTTCTTGGTTAAATTTATTTCTAGGTATTTTATTTTTGGGGATAACTATTGTAAATGGAATTGCCTTCTTGATTTATTTCTCCAGCGGTTCATTATTAAGGTACAGAAATACTACTTGTTTTTGTATATTGATTTTGTATTGTGCAACTTTACTGAATTTATTTATTAGTTCTAAGACGTTTCTGATAGAGTCTTTAGGTTTTTGTAAATATAATTTACTCTCATCTGTAAATAGGAACAATTTGACTTTCTGTTTTGCAATTTGGATGTCTTTTTTTCTTTCTTTTCCTAATTTACTTTGGCTAGGTCTTCTATGTGGAATAGAAGTAGTAAAAGTGGGCAAACTTGTCTTCTTCCAATTCTTAGAGAAAAGGCTTCCGGCTTTTCCTTATTCAGTATAATGTTAGTTGTGGGCCTATGATATATGGCCTTTATTATATTGAGGTATGTGTCTTTTATGCTTAGTTTGTTGAGAGTTTTTATCATGAAGGAATGTTGAATTTTACCAAATGCTTTTTCTGTGTCTATTGAGATGATAGTTTTTGTCTGATTCAAATATTTTGTTGCTTTATAGTGTCTCATAGGTCAAGGAGATTTTCTTTATTTCCTTTTAGTCTTTTTTCTTTTATTGTCTGACTGTTATTTCAAAAGGCTATGTCTTCAAGTTATATTATTTTTTTTCTTCTGCTTGAGCTAGTCTATTATTGAAGCTCTTGGTTGTATTTTTTATTTCATTTATTAAATTCTTCAGTTCCAGGATTTTGTTGTTTGTTTATTTTGCATGATGTATCTCTCCATGGTGAATTCCTTACTTATATCATCAATTGTTTTTCTAATTTCTTTGTTCTGTTCATCTGTGCCTTCTTGTATCTCACTATGTTTCTTTATTATCATTATTTAAAATTTTTTTTCAGGCATGTCATAATTTTTAGTTGACATTTGTTGCTGGAGAATTAATGTGTTTCTTTAGAGATGTTATATTTCTTTTTCATGTTTCTGTGTCCTCACATTGATATCTGCACATTAAAGTGCAACTGTCACTTTCAAGTTTTTGGATTTATTTTTGTAAGGGAAGACTTTTTCTTGAAGTCATATCCAAGGTATTTGTTCAGTGGGGCACTTTGGCTTTGATTCTGCATGCATGCAATAGTGTATCTCTATATGATTTCTTTGACTGTAAACAGTGACAGTACTGTCTGTGTTTTCCTCAGTGGCTTAGGGTGAGTTTATGAGTGAAGGTTGTGACAAGGCTTTGCTGGGGACAAAGTTACCAGGTGGGCCAGACTTCTAGCCCCAGTGGTGGCAGTAGCAGGCTGAGAGTGCCTGTCTTCAAGCTCCTGGACAGCATATAGAGACACCAGTGTTGGCAGGTTCAATTTTGCCTCCAGGTGGCTCACCAGGAGTGGTGGACCAGGCTGGTGAGTATGTCCTTGCACCCCTGGGAAAGATGCATTATGTGGGCAAAGGCAGTAATGGTGTTGGTCTCCCAGGCAGCAGGCACAGATGGTAGCAGTGGCTGTAATGAACTGAGCAGGCCAGTCCCAGTACCCCTGGTGGTGCTTATGGTAGGTAGCCACAGTGGTGGTGGTTGCAGGTCGGTAGGCTTGTCCTCAGGCTTGTTGGAGGAGTACACAGATGTCAGCTGAGGTGGATATGGTGGGGCCTCCGGAAGTTGTGCTTTGGTGCTAGAAACAGGTGTTCTAGGCCTATTGTGAGGCTTCCTGGTAGTGCACTTGTACTGCTAGAGTAACAGATGGGGTAGAACAATCCTCAGGTCCCTGGTGGCATGCTTGGAGAGTGGGTAATGCAGCTAGCAAAGCAATTGTCTGCTCTTTAGGAGGTAAGCTTAGCTGAGTTGCTGATCTCATGAGCCAATGCACATATATATAATTTACAGAGTTACACTGACTTTAATTAACAATATAGAATGAGATTATCCTAGAATTGTTTATCCTAGATTTGTTTAACTGATTATTCTAGAGTTGTTTCTTTTAGTTCTGTTGCAGATTGCTTAGGTATTAGCTTCCATGAGTCGAGTCAAAGATAAAAAAACTGCTTAGAGGAATACTAGGCCCACCATTTTCCATATGACTGTGCTTGGTCAGCTATGATTACTCCTAAATCTATGCAACAGCAGTCCACAGTTCCTAGCATGATGCACCAACAGAAATGCAGCCCCTTATTAGCTGAAGCTTCTTGCACCTCATTGGCATTTTTTTCCTCTTCCCTTCTTCTATTTGAAAGTGATTTATTGTTCTTAATTGGTTCAGATATGTTATGTGACATCCCAGTTTTGCCAAGTAAGAGGAATTGTCCAAATCAATGAATGACTTTTTCCTCATTAAAACTAAATATATGCATATTTTTTGAGACAGAGTCTCACTTTGTCATCCATGCTGAAGTATGGTGTCTCAATCAGAGCTCACTGCAGCCTCAGCCTCCCAGGCTCATGCAATCCTCCCATCTCAGCCTCCAGAGTAGCTGGAAATACAGGTGTGTGCTACCATGCTCAGTTAACTTATTTTTTATTTTTTGTAGAGCCGAGGCATCACGATGTTGCCTAGGCACATCCTGAAATCCTGGCCCCAAGTGATCTTTCCACTTTTGTCTCCCAAAGTACTGGGATACTGGCATGAGCCACCACATCTGGCCCTTAAAAAGACTATTTACAAAATATCAGGGTTATTTTATTTTTCCCAAGTGAGAGCCAGTTTTAGTTTTTTAAACTCATGCTGTTGGAGAGTTGGCACTGTTGGTTTGTTAGTGGTTGTTAACTGAGTTGGTTATAGCCACAAGAAAGATAAAAGGGAGAAGTGATGGTAAGACGGAAGGAAGAGAGGAAGCAAGGTGGGGAAGGCAGGGAAAGAATGAGGGAGGGAAAACAAGAGGAAGAGAAAGGGAGATAAAGAGGGGGAGTGAGAGAGAGAGAAAGAAGCGGAAAGCTCTGCCCACACTCCTGTCAGACCAAGCCCTTTGGGGATATTTTGTAAGCTTTAATGTGCAACCTCCTTTTACTGTAACTCTTTTTTTTTTTCATTACAAATAAAAACCTGGTATGTCTTTGAAGTTTTAACTGCATCAAAGAGTTGCTCCCATTAATTTAAAATTACTTTTTCTAAAAGCCTGTCTACCGTTAGCAATTCATGAAAAGGATGCCCTGTTTTCTGTCTCCTGAGTTCTCAAAGCAGAACCTCTTAATTGATCTTTCTGCATTTCTGCATCAAATAATACTGAGCAGAAAAAAAATGTCCTTTAACTCATAAAGTGGCCATGTCTATGAGACACCCTTGAGGCAGACAGAACTAAATAAAGGAATCTGGCCAAACTCCAGGTTCTGGATTTAGAAGAAAACTGGAAATTGAGAAAATGAATTTATATTTGAAACCAACAAATACTAACTCTTGATTGATTTCTATGGCAGTCAGAGTTACAGCGAAACATTTTTTAAAATAAACTAACATTTATAAAGTCTTTAAAAATGTGAATGTAAAATAGTATATTAATTGTTAGGCTTGCATGTTTAGAGTTGAAAAACATCTTAATTTTATTCCCTTTTTCTAAGTCCACACTTCATTTATTAAATAGAGTAATTTGTTTCATGTTTTTTATGTTCTTCCCATGTAAAATGCTCATAATCTGTTTGTATTATATCCTTTACATTGAGAAGTTTTATACATATTTTAATTTTATTCTCCCATCAGCATGTCTTGTTTTCGTTGTATAAATCAAAGAAGTGGGCATGAACAGCCTAAAAATGATCTATCTTATTATTGAAGACTATATGGAAATAGTCTATTTCAGAGAAAAAAAATCAACTCATTTTTCAAAAAACAACCAATTAAATTATGTTATTTAGTTCTGACTTTTTATTTAGTAAAATTAACTTAAAATAAAAAACCTTTGATTGCCTAGAAAGTTGAATAAATTAAATGAAATGTAAATAATTGAATTAAATTGAATTAAATAAATTGTTTTAATTTTTTAACATCTTTAATTTTCCAAAATGATTTGGATCACTTGTTTTATTCTTTTACAAAGTAAAAAATTAAGATTAAGCATGGTGATGCTACATATCAGAAAATTATATTCCTAAATGTCGCCTTCTTGATAATACTTGGCAAAATTCCGTGAATAACAACTCTAAGAGAATAAATATTCCCCAATCAATAATTGAGGATTCAGATGAAAAACAAAATTTGTTTACTGTTATTAGAGCAGCCTGCCTATACTAAGCCCAAAATAACCACTTAATCTTTTAAAATAAGGGGTATAAAATTATAGCTAGTTAGGCTAGCATGTGGCTTCTTGCCAACAAATGCCAATAGAAAAGTTATCCAAATAAGTGAATTAGTGACAATCCATCTCTAATAGATTCCATCTCTAATATTCATATATTGATGTCTTCATCCAACATGAAGTGACACAAATCATATCTGGTCTTTTTTGTGTGAAATCTGACAATAAAGCTCTTCTAGTATTATCTAACCGAGGTGATACATTATAATGACACCCAGGAGACCGCACTGCAAGTGCTGGGAAAGGAAGCACAGTGTTTTGAAACTGCCAAAACCATGTGGATCATTTTGTTCAACTGTCTCCTCTTATTCATTTATCTATTTGTTTTTAAGATGGAGTGTCACTCTGCCACCCAGACTGGAGTGCAGTGATTCGGTCATGGCTCACCGCAACCTCCACTGCCTCCAGGGCTCAAGGGATCCTCCCACCTCAGCCTCCCAAGTAGCTGGGACCACAGGCACATGCCTCCATGCCCAGCTAATTTTTCCTATTTTTGGTAGAGACAGGGTTTCTCCATGTTGCCCAGGCTGGTATCAAACTTCTGAGCTCAAGTGATCTGCCTTCCTCCATCTCCCAAAGTGCTGGAATTACAGGCATGAGCCACCCTGCCTGTCCCATATGTCTCATTTTAGAGACAACAAAGCTAAGGGCCACGGGGCCAAATTTGAGCATAAATTGATCAAGAATAGTATCTGGCTAAGGTTGGAAACTGTATGTCAGCCTCTGATTGGATGAAAATAGGCATGAATGGCAACAAGAACTTAAGGGCTCCAGATTTCTGACCCCAGAAACAGCAAGAGGACAAGAAGCAAATAGTGAATATGCCTAGGGAATCTTGCTGACAATATTGTATGGAGTTTCCCTCTTAGCCTTGTGAAATTTGGTTCATTTTGAAGGTTCATGTGTTAGTTTTATGGAGATGATTCTGCTGGCTCCAAATAAGCCATAGGAGAACTAAGACACACCAGCTCTCCTGATGTGGGTTAGCAATATGATCCTTGTTTTTCTGGCCAGCTTACTGATACCTTCTATCACAGGAAAAGCCTTCCTTGCTGCTCTCCCTGACCTACATAAAGCAATGGAAATAACTGATTAGGAACAAAAAGACCTTAAAACCATCTGTATTCAGCAAAAACTTCTACTGAAGGTGAGTGCATATCTAGCAGAAGAGGTTTAATATACTGGTTAAGAGCATAAAATGTTGCGACAGAGTTTCAGGGTTTAAATCGCGACTCTGCCTCTAGCAGTTTGATGTTAGGCAAGTTGTCTAACCTAGCTTTGATTCTTTAAATTCATCTGTAACATGGAAGTAAGTAATAGGGCTGTGATGAGTGCTAAATAAGTCAACACATATAAAATGCTTACAATAGTGCCAGTGCACTTAAGTATTTCCTTTGTGATTTTTCTTTAATGTGTTTTAATTCCAGATTTGTATCTAAGAAACTTTTTCTATCTGGCTTTATAACTACATAAACAAAAGTTTGAATAGGCAGCTTAGTCTCTATAAATAATTTTGTAAGTGTTAATATGGGAAAAAATTATTTGGCTTATAATAAAAATCAAATGAATCCAAATGTAAATTTTGGGGTTGTTAAGGCATAGTGGAGTCCTCCTGGGTCCAAACATAAACAGACTAGGCTTTGTTTAAGGATTTGAAAACCCTGAAAATAAGGAAATGTGAAAATTAGCATCTTTACACACCTATTGCATGCTACAAACTATTTTAAGTACTTGAAAATCAGAACCAATAAACAACTTGAGTGCACTTTATGAATATAATGATGAGTGAAGAAAATCAAGTTGCAAAGTATTATGTTCAGTACTCCTCCAGTTAATGTTAAAAATAGGCAAAATTAATACTTTTTATAGTTGTATACCAAATTGCTAAAATGTATCTTTTAATAGTCCATGAAAGTGATTGTCATAAAAAGTAGTATAGTGGTTATTTAAGGAGATTAGGGAAAAGGTGTGTCATGGAGAAGGAATAAATTTGGAGCAAGAGTTCAGAATTTCTGGCAAGATTTAATTTGTCATCTTTGGTAATGGCTAAATGTATATTTGCTTTGTGATTATGCAATATGCTCTACATTTACATTTATTCTCTTTTGTAATGTTGTATCATCACATTTTAGAATAAAAATGTAAACACAATGACATCAAACACTTAAGAGACAAACATTTGCAAAACTGCCACTATTTCCAGAGACTTTATTCTGCCTTGTTAGAAACGCTAAAGCTTTGCTAATGAGGTCTGATTCAACCTGAATATCAAATCCCCATCTCAGCTACAAATGCCTCACACCACGGGCAATTTGTAGACAAGACATACATAGCAAATTGGTCCTCAGCAGATATGCCTGACAACAAGTTTAATGAAGATGGCAATGTTTCAGTACTAAATGAGGAATGAAACTTGTTGGGATAATGGTGTCGTCTAAAGAATGATACACAAAGCACTTCATCATCCTTGTCATGTCTTACCAAAATAATTTCTGCCTTTTAAACTAAGCAATTGACTTGGAAACAATGTTTCAACTTGTGTGCTTACTTAATAGAAGCCAGCATAGTAATGAGATAAAACATATTAGCGATGAGTCAAAAAGTGAAACTCGTTTGGCAAATTCTGCCTCATCTCAGTGGCAAATAATTAACTTATAATGAAAACTGAAACCAATTATATTCAATCTAAGGTGAAGCTGAAGGTCAATTATTCAAGACATCAATTAACTCAAAAAAAGTTTATGGATTTCATGAACTACTGATTTTTACATAGGGTCAAAGATGCTCATGAATCATTTGTTGAGTATTAAATTATATTTATCAATTCTCAAAATTCCCAATAATTGTGGATGAAATTTATAATTGAGTGCCAGGTTGTATTTTCCACAAATGGCTAGAACACTAGTTCTAGCCATGCATGCTCTTTTAGAACCTTGTCTTTGTTCCATCATGAATTAGAGCCTGTTTCTTTTCACATGAAACTGAGTGGACTTATGACTAATTTGTAATCAATAAAATGTAATATATATTATGCTATATGATTTTTGAGGCTAGATAATAAAAGATAATGTCTCTTGTCTTATTTGCTGGAATACTCATTCCTGAAGCTTTCAGAGGCTACAGCAATCATTCTGTAGCCCTGAGGGTGCCATGTTGTAAGGAAGCCCAAACTATCTGATATACAAAGAGCACATGGTAAAGGCACAAGAGTATACAAAGAAAATGAGATGCTCAGGCAACTGCCAGGTACTTTAGTCCTCCAAATTTAAATGTTCCATCCATAGCTACCATCTGACAATAACCATGATTCAAAACAAAAGTACTCGCCAAATTTCTTACCCGCAAAGTTCATGAGAGATAATATAACATTTGTTCTCTTTTCACTACAATTTGGATTGATCTGTCACATGGCAATATAAATGACTGATTTAGTTATTTTCTCAAACTTCAGGGCTACTTGATCTCATTGAAAGATTGCACACAATACTCTGGAGACTTCATATAATCATCTATGTGATGTTTCTAATTGATTAGCTCAAGCTATTTGATCAACCGTTGGAAAAGTTCAATATCATATGTTGAATTCCTGAGGTGTCCAGTTAGGAACATTTTGATAAATCCATGAATCCAGACTCTTGGTCCACAGTATATCTTCTGAGGTAGCATCAGAAAAATGATAGAGTAAGGACCTCTAAAATTCTCTCCTTCATAAAAGCAATGATAAAACTAGTAAAAATTATTAGAATTAAAATGTTCAAAACTATAGAAATCAATTAATGCTTGCAGCAACTCCTGGGATATTTATTCAAGAACAATGGCTGAATATTGGTACAAACACTTAGTTTTGCAATACTGTAGCACTATTCCCACCTCCAGTTCAACAATGTCTTGAAAACCAAAAGTGTATAATCATTGTAAAACTGAACATTGCATCCTGGAAGCCACTGGTGGGGACAGAATGGATTTGGAATTCCTTTAAAATTGCATTCCTAGAGGACTGTTGTTACTTTACCTATCTAGTGACTCACTGAATACACTATTTGCAAGGATATCTTTTTTTGACATTACTTGGAACTTGCCTAATATGAATAGCCTTTTCCCCCAGGAATGTTTGTTGAAACAATTAGAGGCAACTGTATAACACCATAGCTGCCTGAGGCAATGAATGATAGACTGAACAAACAATAGGCAAACGAAAACCTTAAAAGGGGAAGTAGGAAAATAGTATGCCTACAGGGGACTTTGAAAAGCTCTGATATATTCCTGGAAACCATAAAGGACAATCACATACAGAAGTCTGTGTATATGCACAGGACTGTGTGCATGCTTGGAAAAAACCTGAAAACCTAAGTTCTAACCTTGAGGCTCTGTGTCAACAGGAAGTGAAGACTAAGGTAGAGTTGTAACTGATCGAATGCAGAAAGTATACCCCAACATACATGCAGATCCCTTCAACAAAGAATATGGAAGACATTAGTTTTAGGCAATTAAGGAAATCTCTGTCCAATCATTAAATGACCATTAAGATAATTGAGCAGAGACTTCAGTGAGGACACATAACAAAGAATATAGACTAGAAGAGTTTTAAATTTTAAAGTTTAAAGTTTTATTCTGATAGCTTCAATAGATATCTAGTAATCATTTCTAGTTATGTGGCCTTTCTTATTCTTCTTCTTCCTATTGTAAATGGTATATTTTTCTGTGAATATTTTCCTGGGTGTCCTTTTTGGTTTTATTAAAAAGAGATATACATTAATCTGTTAATTATTCTAAAAATATTATTATTTTCTGTTTAAAAAATTTTTTAATTAATTTTTCTAGGTTTCCTGGACAAATAATTTTATGATTGGAGAATAACACCACATTTAGTCATCCTTTCTTAAATATATAACTTCATATTTATCTTTTTTATGCACATTGCTAGTTTGATAGTTTAGAATATAAATTTTGGTGTATATCTAATGAATCAACTTTATCCATATTCAGATCTTATCTATGACTTGCTTGTTTTCTCTACTTATTTCCCATTAGCAGACAGATCAAGTTTCCATCTATAATTTTTGTTTCTGTCAATTTCTCCCTTCATTTCTAGATTTTGCTTTGTGTATTTGAATACAGTGCTATTTGCTACATTAAAAAATATCATGAAGGATATTTCCTCTGTATAGTTGGTTTATATCCTTTCTATTATAATTTGTGCCTTTGGTCTTATTAAACAAATTTGGATTGAGTTCCAATCATCCAGTACTAATGTTGGAACTGCAGCATTATTTCTTGTTGTTTTTCTTTTTAAATTTTTAAAATATTTATCTATATTTTTGCACTTTCCACATTTCTACTTACATTTTTGAGGGTGTCATATTTATGATACAGTGAGATTTGATTGTTGACTTAGTTTCAGTCACTTAGTCATGAATTTAGGAACATGCTAGAAGTGTTTTTTAATATTGTTGTTTTATTTTAAATGGTATCCTTTACTATTTTCTCTATCTTCTCACATTGCTACATTGGCTGTCTTCCCTTCCTATATCCCCTCCTTCCTCCTGCCACAGTCAAAATTTAGAATGCATTTATTTTTTGTTTATTTTTCATGCATTTGATTTTATAGCTATAAATAATCTATAACTGTAAATAGTCTTGATTTAGTAATAATTTTTCATATTGGCTTCTGGGTTTTTGCCTCAATTCATAATTATAGTTTACCTTATAAAAGTTTCCTGTAAGGGTTATTGCATTTACATTACATTCTGCCAGTAAACTGCTCATTGCCTTTGCCCAGAATTTATATCTGATTGAATCCATGCTCTCCATTGGTTACGTGTATTTGACTAATTTATCATTTGTGCATTGTTTGCTCATATCTTGGTTAATAGCATCACAGGTTGTCAAATGGTTACTGGTGGTCATGTGAAATAAAGTGCAGGTGGAAGCAGTGTTGAGAGTTCAAGTGACTGAAGCATTTACTACGGCAACTCTAGTGATGATGGAGATTATAGGTCACCTAGCTTCTTTTTATGGTCTTAGATAGCACAGAGAGAAGAGGAAATTGAAATACATTAATGTACAACTGAGAATATTGCTGAACAATCAGAAAGCCTTGATGGCAGCCATAAAAGAATTCGTCATCTCCTGCAGCTGTGGAAAAATATTTGAGACCTTATCCTGAGATTAGGTCTTGCTTCTATGCAATCACTTCTTGCTACTCTGCAACCCTTATCTTTCACATGTTAAAGCTACCATATCTCTTGCACTAAAGTTAGGCCTCTGGAGAAGAAAGATTGGTACACTAAGTTATGAGAAGTTGTTTTATTTGGGCATATATATGATTTCCTTAATTTCCACTGACTCTGCGCTGTTGGCTAAGGAAACCCCTTTTTCTCTACTGAGAAATCCACTCATCTTCTGTATAAAAGACTTATATCAAGTGCAAGACTTGGACATATGGGGCAATTTCTCACAAGAGAATGTCAATTGTTTTCAGTACACACCTCCAACATGCTTTATCACCTTCAGTGCCACCATGAGATTTAAATTCCAGCATAGCTCAGACACATGAAACGCCGGTCCTGATCTGGAAATAGAGCAGTCTGTGTACCAAAGGAGTTATAGAATTTCACCAATCTGTATTGGCCAGGCTCTGGAGGCAAGTTTTTATATATATAACAATGAAATCTAAGGGTATTTGACCAGAAAAACAGAAAGAAAAGCCTTGAGTAAGATAAATTATTGACATGAGTACTTTCACCTAGAATTTGAGATTAAACTTATTGGCTTGAAAACTGATAAATATAACTCACATTCTGATAAGTCAGCCACCTGAAGTTTGAACAAAATAAAGGTGAAATGCTGGAACATCCTTGGCATCCTAAAGAAATCTAAGACATCAGGTAGACGGGAGTGTTGGTGAAAATTTCTTATTTTTTCTTTGCTTTTCCTAGGGAAACCAAAGAGATTATATGCCTAAAACTGAGGAGTTTACTGGGACATGAGATTATCAGTGCCAGCTCCAGAACAGTCCCAGGAAATCTGTGATGCTTGGTCCCTTAATATGCCACTCTCTCACTGTACCCCTGAAAGGCCTGCAAAACACTCCTTTAGGAGGCATAAAGAAGGGGGCCTGTTGTGGGAGATACCAGGGAAGGACAGCATCAGGAAGAATAGCTAATGGGGCTGGGCTTAATACCTAGGTGATGGGTTCATCTGTGCAGCAAACTACCATGGCACATGTTTACTTATGTAACAAGCCCAAACCTGTACATCCTGCACATGTACCACAGAACTTAAAAGTTGAAGAAAAAAAAATCCACTCCTGATCAAGTTCTGGCTCTCATCTGAGCTACTCAGCTACTTGGGCTTTGTGATCCACGAGACCCACTAGAACTTAGATGTCTGTGGCCGGAAGAGATAGTTCATGAACACCCTGGCAAACACCAACAGGAGCATCACACTATGCATTTTTGGGGCTTTAGAATAAGGCCATCTCATCTTCAGGTAACAGATATTCTTCAGCTGAAAAGCAACTTCTAGCTTGCTACTGGGCCCCGATAGACTGAATCCCTGATTATGGAACATCAAGTGATTATGCAGCCTGAATTATCTGTCATAAACTGAGAATTATTTTATTCACTGAACTGTAAAATTAGATGTGTACAGCTGCACTTCATTATAAAAGAAGAATCATATTTATGAGATCATGACTGATTGGGCTTGGAAAGTACAACTAGAATGGCATGAAGTAGGCAGCTCCATTTTACCTCTCCCCTTGCTGTGCTGCCCCTCCCTCTTTCTACATACATTAAGTCAAGGGAAGCTCCTATGACCACTCGCGAATGAGAAAAAAGCTCAGACTTGGTTTGTGGATGAATAGGCATGGGCTGCTGGCACCAGCCAGAAGTGGACAGCTATCTTTCAACATTATGCAGGGGTAGCTCGTAGCCCTTCAAAAGTGTTGGGCACCATAGACTCTCTGCTTTTTATAGTTGAAAATCAAGTCTTTGAGGTGGAAGTGACTCCTCTAACTATTATATATAAAACACACATAACTTTTGTTTCCTGTCTCTATCAACTTTGGACTCAGATGTTTGGAAGTCCCAGTGCCTATGATGACAATGCTTCTTCCAGACATATGGCCATTGGATTCTAGTGAATTAACACTCTCCTCTCCGCACCACCACTTTGAACTTCCTGTGTCACTGAACCAGTAGGCAGAAAGAGAAATTACTCTACTGAGTAGAGTGGTTGAATTGTGTTACAAGGTAGAATTTGGGTTGACATTACACATTGTGAGTAAGAAGAACTATGCTTGAAACCCAGAGGGTTTTCTGGCAGGATCTGTTAGTACTTTTTTCGCAAATAGCTCTAGTCAATGGATAACTGTGGCAATCTAAGATTCAGATTCCACAAGAATAAAAGATTGAGTCACCACACCAGAAAGATATACCATTCAGCCAAGGTTCTGGCATAAGACAGGAAAAACAGAATGAATGAAGGACAAAAACTGCTTTAATTAACAGCTGTGTTTCATGCATGCCCAGATATAGAATTAGAGACTGCAATCGTCTCTTTCCTGCCAGATCTCTGACAAAAGCATCATATTTAACGTGAACATCTCTGTTTGGATCTTTGATTTTCACAGAAGTGTGGTAGAAACTCATCTGGGTGCTGTTTGTTCTCCTTTTAGTCCTGAGCTTAAAGGTTGGATATTCATGATGGTGTTATCTCAGCTCTCCAATTGCCTCTGGGTAGAGGATCCTAAGTGGACTTCTCAGTAGCCATAGTTCATGAATTGTCAATGTTTCTGGCACATTTGAATTTTCTTGTCATTAAATTTATTACACCTACCTTGTAACTAATTCAGTATGTTGCTTTGGTTGGGTTGTTTGTCAAACTATGAATAGTATCCCTAAATTCAGGAATTCTACCTAGATTTGCTTGACAAAAATAAAAATAACTAAGAACTTTTATAATATTGCTTAAACACCCTCTTCTTAGAAATCAAACCTATTTTCAGACTAGCTATGAGAGAGGGAGAAGTGGGTGAACTTTTTGTGAGATATAGGATTTTAATTGCTACATTCTTAGATTTTAAGAGTCAGATTTGTATGAGGTGGTTCCCTTAATGGATTTAATATATTTATATATTTTTAGTATTTTTTTGTTTATAAATTCCTGCTGGTTATTGTTTAAAATTGAATTTTCTCTTTTTTGAATCCTCTCAGACCTGTGAGCACAATACGTATTACCCAATTAGGAAGCAAAACATTTGAGTAAAGATTCAACTGAAATATAGAAAATGCAAATTAGTGAAATTAAAAAAAAAAGTGAAAAAAAAGACTTAGAGTCTTTGGAAAAGTCTTTCCCCAAAGACTCTAAGTCAGCTGGCTCTTATTCCAGATTTTAAAGCTGTTCTTTAGTATACAGAAAATATTACCAATTGATTTAATGAAGGTAGCAGAGCATGACATTTAAATCATAGCTTATTTTATAATTTGTCATTGGACGGTATCTTACTGTTTCACAATTCGAACAAAAATATTTAATACTATTTTATGCATATCTTATAGATGAGATAAGCAAGTTTTCAGGAAGTTGAGAGATGTTTTAAGACTGTCAGTATGTCAACTCAGAAATACTTGGTTTCAAAGACAGAATTTATTATTATACAACCTTGCATTCCTATTTAACATAATAGATGTATTCCTTCATTCTTAAATTTCTATTCTTTTTCTGATTGCTACGCCACCAGGCTATTCTGGTTTTCTTTCTTTTTTTTTCTTTCCTTTTTTGCGATGGAGTCTTGCTCTGTTGCCCAGGTGCAATCTCAGTGGTGCCATCTCAGCTCACTGCAGCCTCTGCCTCTGGGTTTAAGTGAATCTCCTGCCTCAGCCTCCCCAATAGCTGGAATTACAGGTGCCCACTACCACGCCTGGCTAATTTTTGCATTTTTAATAGAGATGGGGTTTCACGATATTGGCCAGGCTGATCTTGAACTCCTGACCTGAGTGATCTGCCTACATCAGCCTTCTGAGGTGCTGGGATTACAAGCATGAGCCACTGCACTTGGACTCTTCTGGTTTTCTTTTTTGATTCTTTGTCTCTTTCTTGTTATTCCCCTCACAGATTCCCCCCTCCTTTTTTTTTCTCTGTCCCTTTAATGTTAATGTTCTCCAGGATTTTGTCTTTAATCTTTATTTATTCTCACTGTGTAAACTCTTCTGGGCCATCTCATCTAAGCCATTATCTTTTGGTTTAGAGAATATTTTTAATAGACAACTATTATATATATTTATTATGTGCAATATGTTGTCTTGAAATATATATGTATTGTAGAATGGCCAAATCAAGTTAATTAACATATATGTACCTTATATTTTGTTAATAGTGTCAGGATAAAACTGCTAGATATTAACCAAAAAAAAAAAACAACCCTATTTTCCTGATACATAATCTTCCCATTATGCTCTACCTGAAAGTTTCACTGGAAACATAATATACATAAAAGTGATGAACTGAAGAGAAGAAAAAGTCAAATTCTTGTTTTGAATGCCAAAACAGTCCCCTGAAACTCATGTTAGAGACAATATTCTTAAAAATCTAGGCTATAGATTAGCACAAGCCAGATATTTTATAACTTCAAAACAAGACCTGAAGGCAACTTAGTGTAGAAACTATGACTTAAGCAGCATTGCATAAAACAATTGATAAATGACTTGTGGATTCCCCGAATGGAAAATAAAGGTTCATTTGATGGAGATGAGAGAGAATTTTAGAGGGGAGGGACAGAGCATCAGCATGGGTGAGTTCTTAAGAAGGAATTAGACTGCTTTCTGACTGAATCCTGGGGCATGGCCTAAAGAACAGAAAGTCTGGACAGTAATGAGGGCTTTACAAGGGCAGAAGAGACCTATTTCTTTCTCTCAGGTCAGGACTAGGCTTTAGTGTCTGGATTACAGCGATTCAAAGTGCCATAGAAATGTTCTCCATGTCGGCATAATCTATAGAGCAAAAGCAAGCAGGACAGGTACAGGTGGAATGTTTCCACTCTCACCCTCTGGTCTCCTCATATCTCCGAGAAGTGTGGGAAAAGACGTCAATGCTCCCCATGTCATAAGATGCATGCCAGAAGACCTAAATAATCCGAGTTTTGTGGATACAGACACATTACAAAAATTTGCAAGATTTCTTGAAGACATCTTGGCAAAAAGTACCTTGAATAGAAGTATATGGCCAAAGGCCAGGTGTAAGAAACCATTTCACAACAGATGCCAATAGAGGAAAGGACTGAAGCTGCCATTTGGCTGACCAGGTAAATGGATTACACTGATACAAAACAAGCCCTCCAATAAAGAAGACATCTCATCATGGAGAAAGGGAGAAGACAATGCCAAATTAATGAGATCCTTCTAAAAGGCCTAACCACCCACAAGTTGGTTAGGTCGCTCTGCTGATCTCGACTTGCTAGCTTATATGCCTGGGTATTGGCTAGCTGTTGACTGATGGTGTGTATTCAGCTGGAGTGAAGTAGGTGTCACAGCCCGAGCCATAGCTTTCATTCTCTAGGAAGGAGACTAGCTCAGGTATATTCTCAAGACAGCGATACAAGAGCAAGAGAGGAACCAGAATCTCACATGCTGATTTGTGATCCTCTGCAAGCATCACATTTGCTAACACCCTTTTCACCAAAATATGTCTCATGGCTAGACTCAGGAATAAGGCGTGGAAAAAATAGACTCCAGCACTTCAGGGGAAAGAGCGGAACAGTCACATGACACACAGGCAAGTAGTAGTAAAGAGACTACAGAGAGCGAGGGGAAATTGGAGCTCTTTTTTTTTTTTTTTTTTTTGGAATTGGAACTCTTAAAGTACTCAATCTATCAAGTGAAGGAAAAGGAAAAGTGCTGGGAGGATTTGGAAGGCCCACCAGAAGTAGTATTACACAGGTACTTAATTAAGAAATAAGCAGTAATAAAAAACTGAAAATTCTCAGATGCAAAGATCAAAGCATTTTAAATTTCCATCTAACATTCGAAATCTAGACCTAGAGGAAATCCTCAGAACCATTTTTTTCACTCCTAATTAAATATCCATTAGGAGAAAATTCATATTCTCTGTCTCCTTCAGACTGTTTAGTGTTTGAGTGCTCATTGTCAGTGTTTCCCTAAGCATGTTCTTTTCTCTGCTAAGCTGCAGAAAAGCAGGTCTATAATCCTACAGTGAATTGAAAAACCACTTCCTTTTTTGTTTAGCTACATCAATTTTTGTAACCAGTCTATTTCTAAACATTTCTGTCTGCAAAACTTTGATCATTTATGTAGGCTTACCTAATATATCAATTTCCCCCTGAATATATTTTAGATATAAGAAGAAAAATGAAGCTCAGTGTACTAATATGAACCTGTTCACTGTGGCAGAAAGTTGAAAGATTACATTCATTCTTGCCAGACATGCTCTTTACATAACCTAGGATCAGATGGACAAAGTAGCAGTATCATTACCAGGGTGCTTATAAAACTTGTGATCGACTCTGGCTTCTGGATCTTTCTTTTCTGTCTTTATGCACAAGAAGGCACTCCTCATCTTGACTGATATAATATTCCTTCAAATTAAAGATTATCTTTCACTAATTAAGAGTGAACCATTGGCTTAACTTTGTACATTTACAGGCATCTGTGTTCACTTACAGGCATCTGTGAACTTCATGCTGAATTAACTATCCTATAACCCAAATCCTAAAGAAAAATGAAGGCTGATGTTTTACTGGAGGAATCTCTTTCTGTAGAACAATTACTTAATTTTATGAGCACCCCTTTTCTCATTTTTCTAGAGCAGAGTACCTTTGCCATACTTTTTTTTCTGTGTGCGGCAGGGGCTTGCTCTGTCACCCAGGCTGGTGTGCAGTGGTGTGATCATGGCTCACTACAGACTCAATCTCCCAGACTCTAGTAATCCTCTTGCCTCAGACTCCCAAGTAGCTGGGACCATGAGTACTTGGCACTAAACCATGCTATTATTTTAGCAACAGGGCCTAGCTTTGTTGCCCAGGCTGATCTTGAATTCCTGACCTCAAGCAGTCTTCCCGCCTCAGCCTCCCAAAGTGCTGGGATTATAGGCATGTGCTACCAGGCTTGGCTTACTTTCTTCCTTCTTCAACTCAAGACCAGTCTGGGCAATAAAGCAAGGCTCTGTTTCTACAAAAAAATAAAATAATTAGCTGGGTATGGTGGCATGTGCTTGTGATCTCAGCTATATGGGAGGCTGAGACAAGAGGATTCCTTGATCCTGGGAGGTAGAGGCTGTAGTGAGCTGTGATCACACCACTGAACTCCATTTTTTTTCAAAGAACAACACTTTGGTTTGATTTTTTTTTCCTTTTTTTGATTTGTTTGTTAGTTTTCAATTTTCCTAATTTTGTTATTTTCTTTATTATTTCCTCCCTTCCTTCTTTGAGTTTATTTGCTCTCATATGGCTAAGAAGAAGGAACATTGGAAGGAAAAAATGATAAATGCATCCACAGTTTGGTGGTATTTTAAATTCTAGTATTCTTTTCTAATCTGCCTGCTACTGTTTATCCTTCAAAGTTCTCAAATATCTGGTCTGTGTATTCTCACAGTTCTTGGTTGTGTTCAATAAGAGATACAAGTAGATTTTATTTGCTACTCAAACATCCTAAATGGTGTTTCTGTTCATGATGTTATTTTCTAAACATTGACTAGACTAAGCCAAGTCACAGGGTACCTGAATTCACAAGTAGGAACAGTCCAAGAAAGATAGTATATATTAAAACTACTTGCATTGTATACTTAACAGTTCAGTTCTAGACTCAGATAACTCCAAATAGGACTTTTGTCTGTTTAAATATTTTACAAGATAATAAAAAATTATGAGAAAGTAGAACAATTTTTATCATGTAGTATTTTCTTATGAAATTATTGTGAAAACTCACAGTATCCCAATAGATTCTACAAAGCTCCCCTGTAGGGTAGTACTGGCCCACTGAAAAGCCCTGTTCTATATCACTGCTGTCTAGAACTGTCTACAGCGATGGAGATGTTCTGTTTCTGTACCATCCAATAATACAGTAGCCACTAGCCACATTTTGATATTGATTACTTGAGATCTGACTAGCACACCTGAATGACTAAATTTTTAATTTAACTTTAATTAATTTAAGTTTAAATAGCCATATTTGGTTGGTGGCTTTTGTAACTGATAGCATATTTAGAGCTATGAGGTGATATGTTTGAATGGCATAGAAGGCAGGCAGAGGGAATAGCTATAGCAGATATAGGCAGAACATGGATTTTGGATACAAGAAGTTCTAACCTGAGATCCTGGCATTGGCAATTTCAAGATAATAAAGGTGAAAATAAATTGTGGAAATCCTAAACTATCTTACCATTGTGAGCCGTGACAGAAGGCCTTCTTAATTCTGTATTTTTGTAATGTATCGTTGACCTTAAACAGAGGACTGTAACTTTGTCTTAATTAATTAGTGTCTTATTTTGCTGAGCACATCATTCATATCTGTTAATATGATTTTCAATCTTGAATATGTCCTCCAAAGGATTAGCTATTCTTCTAGTTTTGTGTCAGGCAGAAACTTAATAATTTCATTACTTAATGCTTTTATTCAAGAAGGTTATTGAAGGTTATTTGTTGAATGATAAACAGACAGGAGTATATCCTTTTGTAATAACATTAGAAGTCTTCTTTCGGGAGGGCTTTGTTCTCTTGGACAACCCCAAATTTCCATTTTTCATCTTGTCCACAAGGATATCAAAAAATTTGTCATTGAATATCTTGTTGAAATAAAAATACACTAGTCTAGACATAGGCTACTACTTCTGTTTCAAAAGAGAAATGAGATATATTTGGTAGGATTCATACCAATGAGGTAAATAGTATCCCAGTTTTATAAATGAGGAAACTGAGACAACAAGATTATTTTGCCTACTTAAGGCAAAATAGGTAGGAAGTAGTGGAATAGGATATAAAAATCATGAACACCTGACTCCAAAACCTGTGACATGTCTGTGATAGGCAGCCTTTAACATGGCCCCCAGTGATCCCTGGTGCCAATTAATAAATAATTCCTTCTGGTATTCACAGTCTTGTGGGATTCCCTGTCCTTGAGTGACTTGCATCCAAACAATAGAATATCATAACATAATAAGTTTAGATGCAGCTATGCAAAGATGCTTAGTCTAATTTGACACATGAAAAACACTGAAGTTCACAGAATTGTCAGAATTTACTCTTTAATTATACCAAGTAGCTGAATTGGAATCAAATCTATATTTTTACTTTTAGATTTTGAGTTATAAAATAAAATATAGAAAACCACCCAAACAAATAAATTAACAAATTATTAGGTGAATAGCTTTGCATTCTTCACCTAGGTAAAAAGATAGAACATTGCCCTTCATCTCAGAAGTCTTTTTGATGCATCGCTTCCTCAAATAGTCATTAATCTGCTAACTTTTGTTTTTTTGGGGGGATGGAGTCTCGCTCTGTCTCTCAGGCTGGAGTGCAGGCACAATCTGGGCCACTAAGTGTTACTTAAAGTGTTCTTATATATATTTATTTATGTAGATATTTAATTTATTTATGCATGATATATTTTATTATGGAATTTCATTTGCATATGATTTATGTGTATTAAATTGACTTTTTCTGCTTTACTTATAAATGTAAGAGCATGTTACAAATGGCATATGTAGTATGATACAATTTTTCCTAAAAATTATGTATATTTAAAGATGAGAAAATAATTATGGTTTACTTGCATAAAATCATTTGCTTCTTTAACTTTTTTTTTTTTTCAAGACAGAATCTCACTCTGTTGCCAGGCTGGAGTGCAGTGGTGCGTTCTCACCTCACTGCAACCTCCGATGCCCTGGTTCAAGAAATTCTCCTGCCTCAGCCTCCCGAGTAGCTGGGATTACAGGAACACGCCACCACACCCAGCTAATTTTTGTATTTTTAGTAGAGACGGGGTTTCACCATGTTGGCCAGGATGGTCTCCATCTCCTGACCTTGTGATCTGCCCACTTTGGCCTCCCGAAGTACTGGGATACAAACGCGCCTGCCCCTCCATCAGACACTCTTGATGGGAATGCTTCAGGAGATGAATTTGGAGGTCAGTTTTAGTCAAGAGTACCATCTGCAATAAGCACTATGCCAAGATATTGGAGCTTAACCACCAGTTAAGTGGGTCACTAGCAAGAGAGCAGGTGAATGCCATTGGCTTGCCAACTGGAAAGACTAGGCCAGCTCTTATCCAAACTGGGGGCCAGTTGGTAGAAAGGATGTGGCAAAGGCAAAGTGAGGGTGCCCCTCACTAAAAGCAGGCACCGAACTTCTGACAACCAGGTCAAATACAATCATTCAGTGTGTCTTAAGGACTTTTTGGTGTCTACTGAGTATCTACTCATGCTTTTCAGCCCCCACCTCCTTTTAACTTATGACTCCTCAAGGATGTTTTATACATGGAATTTGGGCTTTCAATTGATGTGGTTAAAGAAAGAGAGAAAGAGAGAAGAGAGAGAGAGGGAGAGGGAAAAAACACCCTTAGTTATATTAGAAATCTAGGCAGAACTTTCTTTTAACTGGTCCCTTCTACTTTTGTAGGCTAGACGCTTCTATAATAACTCTCATGAAACTGTGCATCATACACAGATCTTAGTCTATGACAAAATTTCTTTGGCCTTTTTTCTTCTTGGCTGCAGATAGTAACCTATAAGCAACCTCAACACACAAGAATGAGAAGTTACTTCTGTTTTGATGTTTTTTTTCCTAAATGATCTAAGCAAACAGGGCTATGGCAGAGAGCACATCTCACTAAGGCCAACTTGGTAGCAGGCCACCTTGATGCTATCAATTTTGCAATCCCAGCTGGTGTTTCTGTACAGTTTTAAGAGAAGGCCCTGTCCATGGCCCTTATGAACTTCCCACTGCTTGCTGAGGTGGATTAAAAGATGCAAACTCACTGAAATACGCCAAAGAATATAATGGTCTCTACAGAAGATCTGGCTGTATCATCCAACAAAAGGTTCCAGCTGTGGCAGCCATGTGGAACAAAGGGAACTCTTGGCTTAATGTGGAGTGCATGCTTCTGACGTTCCAGTTCAGGCAAGAAATAAATAAAGCTATTACAAAGCCCTTGACCAGATGTGTCTGACATAGTCTGAAACATGTTTGCACAGAAACTTCACTATCAACGTGGCTCCTTCTTATAGCAACAGACATCTGTTCCTGAAGGCTGATGGGGTGCAGCTCATAATCACAGTGAGGACCTGATCTAGCTGGCTTCATTAAACTGCCTTTTCCCTGGCCGCTGTTGTTCTCATTAATCTGCATAGTCTTAGTCATACGTGGGTCAATGATTGATTTAACACAGAATCTAAATGCTTCTGTGTCATGGAATCAAAGTCTGTCCAATAGTCAAAGACTTGAAAATTTCCATTTGTTTTCCAGGAGCGATGGTATACTTTCCTCATAGATAACTTGACTGTGTTATGCCTGGTCACAGTTTACATCTGTCTTTGACTTATATTGTTTCTAAGGTTAGCTATTGATCATTGTTTTCACATGAATCCTTCATTACTCTAATTGGAACCATTTATAAACATATTCCTTGGACAGATGACAAAAGGATCCATGATGGACAACTTCTTATTCAAAACAGCTGCCCAATATGTAAATCAAAAGCTGTTAAACACTGTATTGAGCTGAGAACAATTATACAAGGTTCTAGCCTGTTGTGAATTAAAATAACTGCATTAGAGGTTAAAGGATTTGTAAAGGGAATCTTTCTTTTCAAGAATGCCAGTTCAAATTCAGCTCAGGTCATTGACTAGTATTAGCATGTGAAAATAATATAGAACAAATCTATCCTCTTAGCTTTATTGTTAACAGAATGATAATACCTTCAAAAGCTCTATTTACTGCAGTCAGCCATTTAGTTATCTTATCTGAAAACCCAAGGATTGAAAAGACCTAGCAATTAGACTTAAGGAATTACTTAGAACTGATTATAAATTTCAGGCTAGAATTGAAAAACTTTCCATAATTTTAAGCACATTATAAGATATTTCTCTTTAAGTTATTCTAGTACCATTTATAGGCACTGTTTCTTTTTTTTCCTTTTTATCTGAAAAAAAGAGATAAAATGAAAGTTAAAACTGACTTGCTCTTCATAGAACTGTGGAAATAATACCTAGTATTTATTACTCTTTGCTATTTGTCAATTATTATTCTAAGCACTGCAACAGGTATTATATCATTTAATCCTTATAATAATTTAAAGAGGTAAAAATTATTATTCCCTTTCTTTTAAAAAAACCTAAGGCTAGCAAGATTAAATACATTTTCCCAAGGCCACACAACCCATGTTCAAACCCAGAATATCCAGCTTAAGATTCTATACTGCTCTACTGTAATTTCTCCACAGGAGGCATGTTGAATGCCTCAGTCAAGTGAATTATCTGTCAAGTGAATTAATGTTGGTTACCAATCCACAATATCAGATAGATACATAGATGATTGATAGGTAGGTGGAAAATATAGATGACAGGTAGATAGATGACATTAATATTTATTGAAGGCTTTTATTGCCTCCAATACCTATATTTTCTCATTTAATACCTTATTTTTATAGATAAATTTTATTAGCTCCATTTAAGATGGCTTTTATTAGCCCCATTTATTTTAGCAGGAAGATGTTGGGACACAGCTACTAAGAGAAAGAGCTCAATGTTCAATTTCTCTTACCTTGTTCTAAACTGCATTGCAAGACTGCAGCAAGTGTACGAAGCCTTTGGGAACAACTGGTATCACTGTGTAACTCTCATTTCATATGTTAGTTATATACATGATTCAGTATCTTGCGTAATGCCACAAGTCGCTGATTTTGAGAAAAACATTTACATTTACTTCAGAATGTATTCTCATAACTCTATATTTTTATGTTAATTATGTTTAGTGGATGAGAGGGAGATAAAAGGGGATTTTGTCCAGAGTTCAATTCCAGTAGTAGTCTGAAGGAATGTCAGAATTATATTTATCTTGTGAGAATCTAGGCTTGCATTACCCATTTCATCTTCTGCCTTCCTCTCACAGCAGAAGGCAGTGGGGTAATGTGGAAGAACATAAGCATTGAAGTTGATGGAATGAAGAAAATGTTCTGAATTGATTTTTTAAGTGAATACATTTGATTTTATTAACTTGATTATGTAAGGACACCATTACATTAGTCATACATGTAGCCTATTTATGTGCATAAAAATTCTCTGATAAATACTTAATTCCATCTGACAGAGTACCTCAAGGATTCAAGGGAAAAAAATTTCAACTAAGTAAAAGAAAATATTCTATCACTATTATTCTCTCTTGTCTTTCCATTGAACATCTCTTTCTTTTTCTGTTTTCAGTTCTCTTCCCCACTGATCATAACTCAATAGCCTAACTGAGTCCTGGGCTCTTGGCACCAATAATTAGTTCTCTCAATTCTCTTTGTAAATGATTACATTTCTATTTTTCTTTCTTCCTAAAGGCTGAGTTCTTAAGACTTAACTATGTTCATTTATTTTATATTTCGGCAGTGCCCACTGCATGTCAAACACTAAGTTTGCTAACAAAGGAGACCAAAATACCTGCCTTCAAAGAGCGGAGTAAAGGAAGAAGATAGGAAGATGACATAAATAAAGCAATGTAAAAACTCTATTAAAATTTTGCCATTTTTGTTACAGAAGTTTAGGAGAGAGAAAGACCACCTATATGGGGATATTAAAAAAGGTGTAAGAAAGGAGGTGGTCCTTAAGTCAATAGTTAAGGAATTTACTGTACCAAGCATACAAGGAAAGGGAGAGTATTCCAGGCAGTCATAGTGAATGAGAAATATCTTTTAGAGATAGATCTTCTTTTAAAAAATCATAATTTGACTTAAAATATGCATTTAGGGAGGAGATATGCAACTGTGCATTTGGAGAGAAAATTTCTGTAGTACTGTTACAGTATAAATGTGCTGACTATAAAATACTTATAATCAACTCTCAATCATTTAGTTTAAGGAGAGATTGGATAGTAATAATGAATTAGCATACTTTGTTCATTACTGCAGATATCTCTTTTTTCTCACCTTCTAAAGTGATTATTAACTGAAATACTCAGGTTTTCAATTAATTATGTCTGGATTGAGACCCTGCTTTTTACTATCTCAATCTATTTGTTAAATATGTAATAGATAGCTTCTTATTGATATACTAGCTTCTTTTTAAATTATTATTATACTTTAAGTTCTGGGGTATATGTGAAGATTGTGCAGGATTATTACATAGGTATGACACATTTTGCCTCCACTCCTATTTTAGAAGCACCTTATCAGAAGCAAACATGCACGATACTTCTTCCTATTCCACACAAGACCTTGGTTAGCTTATTTTAATCAAATATTTCCATTTAATATAATAAATAAAATTTAAGAAGAAGGAAAGTTAAGCAAATTGGTTTTTATTGAGGACTTTCTAGGTACCAGACAGTGAGGCAGGCTCACTAAGATACATTTAAATGGACGAAGCAGCATGTAACATGGGATTTGGAGATGTAGAAATTGGTGTCAAGTCTTGTCCAGGAATTCTCTTCACCTCTTGAGGCCTCAGATTTCAAATATATAAAATGGAAATAAGATAGTATCTAATTTATGAGATTATGGTAAAGATTAAGGGAACTTATGTTATAGTGCCTACATAGAGAAGACGTGCCTAAAAGCAAAATGGTGTTAATTCATAAATAGTTGCATCAGTCTGCTATTTTCTCAACAATGCTACATAACAAAACATACAAACTTAGTGGCCTTCCACAATAAACACTAATTTTCTTTTTTCATTTTTTCAGGTCATCAGGGAGCCTATAAACTGAGGCTGAGTTTGACTAGCTTTTGCTCAGAGCTACAGGCTGGGTATAGATTTGCTATAACTATTTCTCATCTTCCTTGTCCTGGTCAGTGGCTAGTGAGATACATTCTTCTCATGGCAAAAGACAGAGCAGGAGAGCAAGCCCACATGTGTAGCACATTTCAAGCCACATAGATGTTAAGTCACATCTACTAACATCCATGGACCAACAGCCAAGCTGAAAAAAATGAGAAAAAAAAAAGTAGATATTTGCTAAAAAATTATTCAATATACCACAATTTTGGCTTATTAATCAGTTTTTAAAATTTGAACATACAATCTAAGTTATCTATAATAATCAATAACTTAACTAACTTTATAAAAACTATAAAAATAACTATAATTTGAAAGTTACCTTTAAAAAGGAGGGCTGAAAGAATCGATAACTGATTGTGAAATCATCCAAAAGTGAACAATTAATGTCCAAAGATACACAAGTAATTATATTGTGAATAACATATCCAATAAATAACTCACCAGTCTAAGCCTTTATGTGTGATGCTACATGAGAAACTTCTTTACTGTGTGTTTTGGAAAATCAACAAGAGCAGAAAACATGTGCTCAGTTTTCTGTGTGGTTATTAGTTTGAGGGCAAATGTTTTTCCATTTCTTGGTTTAATATTCGCATAGTTTATTGGGCCCCTTTGTATCCATTGGCTTTACCCAATCATTTACTCATTCTCTCAAAGCGAAATTTATAAGATGCCTACTGTGTGCCAGGCTCTATGTTAGTTTTTGGCGAAACAACCGTTGACTTTAAACAGCTTTCCAAATTGGAAACTTTCAGAGTATAAAACATAAATGATTTCTTAAATTCCACAAAGCCCCGAAGGTCAAAAAACTTAGTTTAGAAAAGGTTTCCTACAACCTTGAACATCCTGCATGTATACATGCTTAATAAGTAGCCAGAAGTACATCAAATGAGATCAAATGAGCAGTCCTAAGTAGAGATCAAAGGCTTCAATTGTGCGCCTGAAGAGCAAGCCTTTATTACATCTTGGGTACACAGACTTTTCAATTGGGTTTTTAATAAGATATTTTACTGGTTTAGAATTATTTCAATTTTTTGCTGCTGCTAATGAAAAAAGTTAATCAGCAGATATTTATTAATTTTGAGGGCTTGTTCTCTTTTGAAACATTTCCACATACCTCACGTTGAGCCTAGAGTCACTACACTTAGAGTCTACAAACTGAGGAAGATGAGAGTGGAATTCTGTTTCTGCTTTCCGGGATTATGGGCTGTGTGTAAAGACAATAAGGGTGTTTCTGCTCCAAGGTATAGCAAATTCTAAATCCTAAGGATGTCATGTGAGAGACTGAGCCCAACATGACAAAGACACGTAGAATTAAAGCATTGTTCCACTAAATTCAAATTTAATAATTTCAACATCCACATTGAGATGTTGAAACGGAGACTATCTACTAGTTCCTTTTTATCCTTTTAGATAATTCAATACAGTTTTAGCTTTCCAGTGACAATTAGTGAAGGCATGGAAGTTTGCATCTTACCTCTAAGCCCTCTCTTGGTTTTTGTCTTAGCATCAACCTTGGAGCTACCTTTCAGAGAGAACAGAGTTGATACAGAGCATCTTTCAGAACTGTGATTAATGGTGTATACCTTCATTATCTATCATTTTACCACCTTGAACCCACAACCTGACTTTAATTGTACCCTAGAAGAACACACCTCATGCTACAGTTCTGCAAGTTTTACCAAAAAAAGACTATTTCTGCTCTAATTACCATCACAACAGCTCCCATTATGGTTTGACCCTAGTAATTTAGTTATATTTATGCTGCTACAATGCACCAAATAGATAATAATGAATACTGAAGCAGACTAAGGTTGAAGCAAACTATAATTATGCAGACCTAATGAAGTTACCAGAAAAGGCAGTATATAAAAAACATGCTCAGATAAAGAAAACACACACACACACACACACACATACACACACACACGCACACACACACACACACACAGAGAGAGAGAGAGAGAGAGAGAGAGATTATTTCTGATTCTCAAAGTTCTGCATTATGCTTAGGAATTTCTGGATACTTGACATGTGCTGTTCACGTCCTTTCTTGCTTTCTGGTCTGTGATTTTGGACTTACAGGTCACATTCCAAGCTTTCATCTTTCATTTCCAAGTGTCTACCTTTGTCAAATGAAGACAAAGTGTTTTCTATTGCTTATAGAGCAAACCAAATGGGATACTTATTTGACAATCTGCTTTTGTGCTAAATATGGTAAATTAACATTTTAAAATCAAGGATTTTGTTCAAGATGTTGGCAATTAAATCTATCAAATGAGCCCATGGCTGGAGTTCCTTAAAATAACAGCTAACAAAGTTACTACACCTGCAAAATAAAGTCATAGCCAGTTAGCTACTCGGGACATAGTTGAACCAAAAATTGCTTTTGTGCAAGTTGATTAACAAGTAGTGTATGGTAGGAAAAAAGCAAACAAAGGGTTTGGTTATCAAGTGTTGACAATAGAAGTCCTCCTCTGGAAAGATTTAGATAAACTTTGGGAATCAGTGAGACAAGACTAAAAGAATCTCACTCGTCCAAATGTTCAGAGGAAACTGAACACCCTTTTTAGCTCATTAACAGAGATAACATATAGAAACAAATGCATGAAACTGCTTCATTATTTCATACAAATTTGTGATAATTATCATGGCACTTTTGCTGATTTTCATTTATTCCTAAGTAACCATCTGATAGAAATGGGAAAGCCAGAAGATGTGCAGATTCCCTAGAATGACTGACTCTGAGAGGAGGACGAAGGAGCTCCTTTGGGTTTCCTGTGTTTCACCTGGTTCTTATCGACTCTGATCTCTTGTAAACATAAAGCGCAGTCATTCTCATATCACATAGCATAACTTCTATAGTTATCAATTTCTAAGAAGAATGACATCGTTAATACAGAGCCGAGTCCTTGTTGTAAAAATCCCCCTAATGGTTTAGGGGTCATGTTAAATTATCTGTGACTATTCAGGTTCAACTGGCTTTAATTCTAAAATGTCCTTCTAAATAGATTTCTCTCATTCCCCTCATTGTTGAATAGTTCTCAACTATTTCATGCCCCAGTAGGCCCGCATTCCTATTTTAAGTGCATATCTGGGTAGCAGATTAAGAGAAAAAGGATAGAGGCAAAGTTAAAACTTGCCAAAAGAATTTTTTTTTTAATTTGACAATTTTCCCCCTATGTCTCCTCATCAATTCATAACTAGAAATAAATCCTGGCCAAACTGCATTTTTATGCTCCCTAATGTATTTCATATCCACATCACTTGCTCTCTGTTATCTGCACTACTTCTTTGATCCATCAATTGCTTTTCTTTTTACACCAGGTGAGTTGGTTTTTTAACCATAAAGGGATCCAGCTGTTCATCTGGGAGTCATCTAAGTATTCAGTATTAAGGGGTGGAGCTGCTGTCTTTTGCTTCACCTGCTATACTCTTTTCTATCTTTATAATTAGATTTCCTGATGAAAGTGAAGTTGCAGTGGGGACAGATGTTCTTAAAATTAAAAAAGCAAAAAAAAAAAAAAAAAAAAAAAAAAAAAAAAAAAAAAAAGGTTAAGGACCAGAGAAAGCACATAAACAGGGGGCCGATTCATATTATTAAAAATGAAGATTGTGTGCTTTGGATTCCATACATGTGTCTGATTACAATAAACTAAGATAAACCTCTGACTCAGAAAACTTCACTTTCTTGCAGGGATAAGAGAAAAGAAGTGGGCATCAGAGAGATGTGTCCCATTACTCTTAGTGAATATTCTCTACAGCTGCTTAAAGACAGATCAGGGATTCTTCAGGAAAGTATTCCTCTAGAACTCTTCAAGTAGTTACAGCAAAGAGAGTCTTCAGCTAGAGAAGGTTGAGAAATGTCAGTTCTTTCTTTCTTCTAATGCTCTGACCCGAATAGGATGGGTTTATCCTCAATCAGATTCTGATTGCTGTGCCATAAATAAAATAAAATACAATATAATGAAATAAAGTAAACAAAAATGAAGCAGAATAAAAGTCTTCTTGTGATCTTCCAATCACAACATACAGATCTTAAGTATCAATCTTCTTCACCTATACACATTGGTCCCATCCATCAATTTTATCATGGAGTTGGCTTAAAACTGAGGATACATCTTGTCTTTCACTACATATGATGGATTCCAGATGTTCAGATTAAATAATGGTGCTCCCCTGTAGACATAATGGACCATAGCAGCAATGTAACTAGGCAAAATGAGCAAACCAGGCTCTGCAAATGATCTTAATTATTTCAACTGTGAGGGATAGAAAAGCACTGGGCAATACAACAAATAGTCCTTTGAAAGAGCAGAAAAAGTCCTGGTAATTTACATTTAAGTCAAACCTGCTCCCTGCAAAGTATAATGTGTGTGTAATAATTCAGGAAGAAATCTAACACTATACCATTTTCATAATTGGTATTCTATGTCAAGTCTCTAGCAGCAGGTAGCATATAAATCATAATGTTAATATTGGTCTGCTTTTCAATTTATTTAAATGATATTCTACGGTCAAAGATTTATTGCTAAAAAATATGAATGTGCTTTTACATCATTGAAGATGTATCTGTGTTTCCAGCATTTGAAAACGCAGTTACAAATGTCAGAATTTAGGTAAGTCAGATTTTACAGCATGTGCACACACACACACACACAGAGAGAGAGGTATGGAAACAAGTCTATATCTTTATTTGTACTTTCCATGATTAAGAGAAAGTACAGATTATATTCTACTTGGTATAATATTACTTAAATACAATCTTCCAGGCCTGGGAAAATGAAGTAAAATTGAAGTTCATGTCAAGCTGGCCAAAAGGTGAGTTCTACCTCAGCAATCTTTTGTGGTTGTCTACTAAGCCATAAATTAATCTGTCCGAATCATTGACACTCATCCACAAAGCACAGGTGGCAGTCTCCTTTCATACACACCAAAGAGAGCTAGATAAAAATAAATTGTGCTGCCATTAAAAACATGCCAAAATAATATTTTTCCCATCTGCTAAGTCCAGCCCCTGTGGTAAGTGAACTAACAGGTTTCTATGCTCACACTTGATGAACAGACACCACAAGCAATTAATTAACAGTATCACAACAGGAGTCAATTGGATTTCTCCCTTTTAAACATTTATCACAGCCATAAACAATACACACCCTGTATAACATTCAGCCTTGTGGGTCTTCAGATGTGGCTGCTCTAAAGCCCATTTCTATCTAAATATTTACAACAAAGTTGGTCTGCGGAACAGACCTATCAAGGGGGACTCTTTGTCCCAGGTTCCACACTGCCAAAGCCATGATCCACAGACTCCTCACAGCCTGGCTTGCCTCATTCTCCTGATACCCACACTACAAACAAGGACAATCCAAGGGCAAAGTCTATTTTTTGCATTTAACCAGTTAGTTAAAAATAAACTTTACAGTTTCCTTCCCATTAAAAATATGTGCCAGGCAAATATAAATGTATTAAGATGTTACTGTGAAGAGCATTAGAAAATCTGAAAAGAGATGAGTCTTGGCACTGAAAAGCCATTAATTATCTTTAATCACATCATAAGTGCCTAGGAGAATATTAAACCTTTATAGAAATTAGTTGGCTTGTGGTTTAAGAAGAAGTTTGAATAAATAATTTAGAGAATAGGAAATTTAGCAAAGATAATACTCAAAAAAGGCCAGGAAAATGTTAGTAGTACATCCTTTCAAATTTCCAAGGGAGATACAACTCTACCATTTAATTTGCTCAAAACTCTGAGAAATAAGTTAACTCCTAAAAGTATTTTTTAAAAGCCAGCATAACACTGAGTCTTCCTGACTTCTAAAGTGGAAAAATATCAAAATCAGGGCATTGGAGACAGTGGATAAAAACAAATACATTGATTCCTCTCTGTATTTATAGCTCTTCATTTTGAGTTGAGTCTCAGCAGGTAAATCTATAAGCAGAGGGAAGAAAGAGCATACATGCAAACAGCATGCCTATGGGCCATGACAAACAGAGACATGAGTTCCTGCTCAATTAAGTTGTGGTTGCTTTGGTAACCCATCTCAGGGAGGCCAGGCACTGGCAGAAAGAGGTTTCTAAGTTTTATCTCCCTTCTCTTGCCATCCCTTCCCTTCCCCTATTTCCCTCTCTTTCATTTCTTCCTTTTGCAGTCTGCATCTCTCTTTTCCTTCCTTTTCTAAGCCTTTGCTGGGATGCTACTAAATAAGAGATTTATCCTATAAGAACAATTCCCAACCATTCCCTTATGCCATGTATTTTCAATGGGGTACTTCCTTGAGTGGAAGCTCAACCCAGAGGAATTGCTTTCAGCAGATCTTAATTGCTGTTGTGCATACAGTCCCATACAATCATGTGCATACCTGAGACTCACTCAAATACCAAAATCTGTGAATGCTCAAGTCCCTTTTCTAAAATGGGTAACATTTGCCTATAACTTACCCTTATCCTCCTGTATACTTCAAATCATCTCTAGATTACTTCTAATACCTAGTACAATGTAAATGCTATGTAACTAGTTGTTATACTGTATTTTTTATTATTTGTGTTATTTTTGTTTTATTTTTTATTAATGTTTCTTCCTGAATATTTTTGATCTGCTGTTGGTTGACTCTGCAAATGCACAGCTCAGGAATACAGAGGGCTGGCTATATACCTTAAACCATATACATCAATCAATCAATCTATCTATCTATCTATCTCCATTTAAATCCAGTGTATTTTAATTAATTCCTTGAATATCTATAGCAGATTTTCCAAAGATGGCTGCAATAACATCTGCAGTGCCACATATTCTTCTAGAGCCTTGCCTTTCCCCCATCGAGAGAGGATGTCTAATTATCCCCTTGAATCTGATTTGCTGCTAAGCAGTAGAATATGGCAGAGGTAATACTGAGTGACTTTTAATTCCAGATCATGAAAAGGTTTTGCAGCTAGAATACTTGCTTTTGAAGACCACATAAGAATCCTGACCTCCCCAAGACTGCCAGGCAAAGAGGCCACATACAGTAGGCACTCTTATTAACAGCCTCAGCTGAATCTCAGCCAATAGTCATCACCAACTACCAGCCAGGTGAGAGAGCCTTCTCAAACATCCTACCCAGTGGAGCTTCCAGATGGCTGGAGTCCCAGATAACGTCTACTGCAACCATATGTGAGACCCTGAGCTAGAGTTGCCTACCTAAGGTATTCCCAAATTCATGATCTGCAAAATCATGAGCACGTTTTAAGCCCCCAAACTTTGGGATAATTTGTTACTCAGCAATGGTAACTAGAACAGCCCTTAATATTTCAAGGGATGATTTCTCATTAGAGTTCACTGGAATAAAGCATATACAACTTGAGGGACAAAACTGTACAAGTTAAATATAATTATATTTTGTAGGAGTAAAGTTTTAGGTTTTGTATTCAAAGCATCTTCAACAACATCAATGATACATATGCATGATAGCTATTTTTTTCCACTTTTTTTTTCCTTTCCTTTCTCTTTTTTTTTTTTTTAAAGACAAGAACTTCCTCTGTCACCCAAAGTGGAGTGTAGTGGCATGATCTTGGTGCACTGCAGCCTCTAACTGCTAGTTTCAAGCAATCCTCCCACCTTAGCCTCCTTCTCACAGGAGTGAGTAGCTACTGAGGAGCTACTCACAGGTGTGAGCCACCATGCCCATACATTTCCTATTTTCAATTCAGCTCCACTTGTCTTTTATGGAGGAAACATTGTTTCCTATCCCCACAATACTCCTTCTACAGTTTGATTAATATCTTCTGACCTCCATTTAAGTCATCCTTCTATCTGAACTGGCTATATTCGTCTCTGAGAAAACACAAGGGAAAGAAGGAGATGGAAATACAAGAAAGGTAAAGAATTTCAGTGTTACTTGAGAATCCTCAGTTTGAATTTGAAGTAACTACCAAAAATAACCTTGGTAGTTTGTATTATCTAGCATGTTTTTATAATAAATAACTATAAGTTCAGTAAGTATACTATGGAGTTTTTAAGTATATAATTTACTTTACAAATGTTTTATTTAGAATGTTATTCACATATTAATTTCCATCTTTTTGGCAAATACCTTTGAGTATCTTCAGAAAATTTTTGAATACCTGAGTTTCTTACCATATATATATATATATATATATACACACACATATATATGTGTGTGTTTGTACATATATATTATATATTTATACATATATATTATATATGTGTATATTTACTTTTTAGCCAATTGTCTCAGTATATGATCTTGAACTCAGGAAAATAATTGCATTAACTTTTGAGTTTGTTATTTTATTAGCTATAAGCTGTGAAGTAATCTATGATTCAGCTTGCTTTTATTTCTCTGCCCTTGTAGGGGGATGATCTAGCTGATGACAATCTGGCAAATTTATGTCTAGGGAGAATCAGTCCCACCCTGTGTGGGTGTTGGCTTGAATGGCTCTAGTCCCTCTGGTGCAAAGAGGTCTGGTCACCTCAGCAAGCAAGGAGGACAAACTGGAGCCAGCTAACATCCGTCAGGAACTCCACCACCAAAGGCATGATCTGGTGGGAAGAACTGAGTTCACTGTCAACTATACTAAATTGAAGGAAAAAATAATGTAAGTTAGGTCATCAACTTGGTCCCAATCGTAAGGAGAAAATTGCTAGTGGTAAAAAAGCACTAGAATCTGTCCTTTAATTGTGAAGTCATGTTAGCATATCTACACTAATGTTAGTTACTAGCAAGGCTAGCATGCACATTGTTCTGATTTGGAATAATAGATGGGGCGAAAATTGCATTTAGCCATTGAAAACTTCGATGGAGTCTTCCTAGAGAAAGTGATCAGAGCCAGGGATCCAGAGTCTAACTGAGACCCTTAGTCATTTTACACTCTTGATTTATTCTTTTTCCAGTGGAAAGTAAGAGATTTTAAAGGACATTCTGATTCCCAAGAAACATCTTCATTCGTCTGGAATGCATTTGAACATGCAAGGTACTAACCTGCAAACTAAACAGATGTTTTTTTAGATTGAAGTCTTAATTATCCTTAAGCTAACAAATTCATTGGTGGAAAAAGAAAGGTACTTTTTTGTACAGCTAACATCTCTTGCAAAACAATGCTTTCTTGAGTTCAGTGTGCAAATCCATTAGAAACATAAACATTAAAGTTCCCCTTAAATACACATGTGGTCATATGGGAGAGGTGTTGATGTACATTTAGCCTTTTATCAAAGCTCTTGATACTAGAAAAAGAAGTATATATTGAGAAAATAAAAACTGATGTTGTAGTCACATTTTCAAACAAACGTGATGTATAGTGTGAACATGACAATATGTTTGGTATTTATTTCTACAGTTGGATTTGCCTTGAGTTCAGAAAGGGGGTAGCTAATGCACTAACGGTGTTTGATAAGTTACGGCTTAGGGTGTGATAATGTTTAGGCTTGAGCATTCTTATAGAGCTTCTGAAATGCTATACTTTTTAATTTGGAAGAGTTAAAATTTTATTTTAATAGCAACAAAAACAATGTGTATATATAATATGTCTCTTTATCTAATCTACCTATTAATATCTAGATATCTCATTAGAGGACAAGACATCCTCATGTTAATGAAGGGAAGGCCTAGTGAATTGGCTAAGGTGAGGAGTCCTTCTCCTGCAGGCAAGAGTATATTTGCAAAGACAGGTCAGGTCTGAGTCACAATTTTTGGGTTGGTGGCAGGCTGATGAAGTCAATCCAGCTTCATGTTCTCCTGACTAAAATAAGATCTCGGTCAGAGCCCAGGCCCTGCATCTTTGCAGAGAACAGGCACAGACAGGCCAAGTAGTGTGAGGGGAGGCCTAATTTAAGCTCAAATCCTCTGTTGTTTAACAAAAGAATTAGCACATTTTAATCTTAGAGTTGGGTTGAAAAATAGAAGCAACCAATTTTCTTGCCATACATGCAATGAAAACCATTTCTGAAGTTTCTGTGAACTTAGGGGCTCTCTTTAATCTGTGCAGCAACCTCTGGATTTGTTGCTTTTGGCTGGAGGGTTGGAAGATTTTGGAAACTTTGTAGTGGGTCACCTATGCCAGTGCTTTTCAAAGATGTATGTGCACATAAATGCTTGAGGATTTTGTTAAAGTTTCTGATTCAGTTGGCATGGATTGGGTCCCATAAATTTTAATTTCTCCCAGGTGAAGCTGATGCTGCCGATCTGAAGATCACCCTATGAGTAGCAAGGACACCAGTAATTCTGGCTGCATATTTTAATCACATTGGTAGGGCTGCCAGATTTGGTATAATCACATTGGTAGGGTTGCCAGATTTTGGCATTATTTGTTGCTCATCTGAAACAACAAATAATTTTTTAAATATAAGTATGCCCAATGCAAATATTTGAGGTATATTGTAATAAAAATATTTGTTTATCTGTCTGAAGTTCAAAGACATTGGCATCCTCTATTTTACCTGGAAGTCCTACATGAGGAATATGTTAAAATAGCAAAGTCTTGAATTACTGCCCAAGATATTCTAATTTAATTGGTCTGGGTTGCAGCCTAAGCATAAATACTTTGCAAAATACCCCAAGAAATTCCAATGTGCAACTGAGAGCCACTGATCAAAACTCAGCCTATATTAAATAGGTGAGGGGACGGAAGTTCAAGGTGTCGTAGAAGATAGCCAGCGGTAAAATGGGGATGAAAATTTAGGATTTTCAGGTACTCTTTGCCCTCTACTCCCTCCATCTTGAGTGTTCAACAGTTGAAAACACATTCCTCCTTTTGAAGCTTAAGGGGTAGCCTCCTTTGAGAACTGTATTTGCTCTTAGGTCCCTGAAGTTGGGGGTCATCTCCCCCAATGTGGGTCACTCCCTTAAGTCCTGTAGTTCTCACCCCAGAAAGCATTAGAGATCTGCCTTTTATGAATCTTAATTCATGAATGCTTTAAAGTTAATTTATCCTAATTGTTAACCCACATCTGGGAGCTTTAAAAAACATGAATGTCTGGACGCCACCCCCAGAGATTCTGATATAATTGGTCTGTGGTGCAGCATAAGCATTGGAATCTTTGGAAAGCTCCGTGAGTGATTCTAATGTTCAGACAGAGATGAACAGTACTGCTTTCTCAGACCCTTTAAATGCAGTGGACCTGGGGCCTGTGACTCTAAAGTTGTCTGTAAGCGGTGGGTCCAGCTGAGCCCATCGCAGATGTGTGTAAATCAGCAACTTCAAAGGCTGGAAACGCTGAGCTTGACTGCAGGGTAAACCTGGAATGCCTCATATGTTATTCTTTCAAGACTTGTCAAAGCATTTGAATCAGTTCTAATTAAAAAACACATAGTTTCCTTAGATTCCAGAATCTTAAAATACCTATATGAGCCTTGTATGTATTTCCACTGGTTCTAGGATTTCCTGTTTCTCTGATGAAATGAAGAGTAAATAGTTATTTAAAAAATAATAATAATAAAAAGAGAGAGGTAGGAGATGGGGAGGTGGGGAGAAAGCGAGCATTTACTTATTCTGAGCTTTCTAACTAGCAGTTTCAAGGTGCTAGGAAACCCCTGCTAACCCTCACTCTTTCCAGGTGATCTTATACTTTCTCTCATTCATCTGAAGAAAGTAGAGAAAGTTACTGCTTTAGAAACAACTGTATATCAGGCCTTTCCTGAAGAAGAGAAATTTTTTAGGAAAAGTATTTTGGCAGGAACTACAGTAAACAGTCAGACTATCTATTTTCTTCCAGCTTTCTCCTTCAATAATTGAAATGCAATCAGAGCATCCATGAATGAAT
Source organism: Cebus imitator (assembly GCF_001604975.1). NCBI lineage: Eukaryota > Metazoa > Chordata > Mammalia > Primates > Cebidae > Cebus > Cebus imitator. Next base: position 5,566,528 of record NW_016107346.1, on the reverse strand, counting down.
CACACTATTTAAGATAGACATGCAGGGGGTCTTCTAAAGTCTCAAAATTGTGGACTTCTAAAGGTGGTAATTGGAGTGCTTATTAATTAGCCTGGCTACATTATATGAAACTACCCTATTATATCTCTATAGGCTTGGTGAATTTATTTAGGTTTAAATAACTAGGTCACACAATCAGAGGTACACAAACTTGTCCAATTAATATTTTTCAATTCCCAATCCAAGTGTTCTTCACAATTAAGATAGGTGCATACTGATCATTTTGTTGTATGCTTCTGGTTTTTTATGTAAATCAAATAGACTTTGGTTTACCCCCTTCCAAGTCAATTGAAAGAATACTCATCTATACAGATGGAAAGATTTATTGACTTGGTACCAAGCAAGCCCAATCCCCCCATCCAGTTCAACCAACCTGCAAGTTTGTAGATTCACCCTGTAAATATGGAAAGCACAGTGATTCCACAGTAGTTTATTCAAGAGTATTGTATTTTTTGACAAATTTCAATATGGCACATTATTAATCCAGAAGGAAAAGTGCAAAGGAAAGATGACCATCTTTATTGGAAGGGATATTTCTTTATAAATTACCATTTGTCAGAAAGCTTTATTGAGATAAACCTTAATTTGTGGTTTGATCCCTTTTTATTTTCCTTTCATCTCTTCTAATCCTCAAACATTTATTTGCCTCAGGGAAGCTCTATATGACAGGATTAAAAGTGAACGTTATTTTTAGACTACCTGGCTTTCAAACCTGTTTTCCAGAAGCCTTGAAATCAGGGAAGGAGAGAAGAAGACACTACCAGAAGGTATTCTGGATATAAAGTGACTAGTAAAGAAGCTAAGATCAAAGAAAATTTTGCTTTGTGTTATACTCGAGAGGACAGAACCCAAGCATGGATTATTTCTCCAATAATTTGAAAAATCCTGAGTTTGGGGCAGAACAGCACTCAGAGTTTGAAGATGCTAGTTTCAAGAGATTTTCAGGCTTGAGTAAAGGAACAATGTTGCAGTATTTTGCAAAGAAAAATACAGGACACCCAATTAAATTTGAATTTCACATAAATGTTGAATTGCTTTTTAGCATTAAGTATGCTCCATGCACTATTTGTGACTAAATATTTATATTTAAAGCACTATTTATTTGTACTAAAATTATTCATTATTTATATAAAATTCACAATTAGCAGGTATCTTAGTCTGCGGTAGTATGACAAAATGTCACAGACTGGATAATTTACAAACAATAGAAATTTATTTCTCATAATTCTAGAGTCTGGAAAGTGTAAGATCAAGCAGCAGTTGGGTTGGCATCATGAGGGCTTGTTCTCTGCTTCCAGATGGTGCTTTATTGCTGCATCCTCTGGAGGAGAATACTGTGTTCTCGCATGGCTGAAGGGGCAGAAGGGCAAGAAAACATTTCGTTCTACCTCAAGCACCTTTAGAAGTGTACTAATCCCATTCATCGGGGTGGAGCCCTCATGGCTTAATCATCAGCCAAAGGCCACAGCTCTCAAAGTAGCTGCAATGTGGATTAAGTTTCAGTATAAATTTTGGAGGGGATACCATCATTTAAACCACAGCAGCAGGTTCCTTTTATTTTATCTGGCAACTATAAGAAGATGGATTTCATTATTGATTATGATGGACTGACAGAGACATGTGCTAGCTTTCTTATTTCAGATAGCAAAGAAGACTTTGGGACTACTGGGCAACATTAGGCTATAGGAATGGCCTCATTCTATAATGGCTAAGACATAGTTTCCACCAGCTGGACAAAAGGAAAACTCAGAAAAGATTTCATTGATTTAAAAAATAAATTTGAGGCCAGGCGTGGTGACTCACGCCTATAATTCCAGCACTTTGGGAGGCCAAGGCGGGTAGATCACGACGTCAAGAGATCAAGACCATCCTGGTCAACGTGGTGAAACCCTGTCTCTACTAAAAATACAAAAATTGGCTGGGCATGGTGGTGCACGCCTGTGGTCCCAGCTGCTCGGGAGGCTGAGGCAGGAGAATTGCTTGAACCCAGGAGGCGGAGGTTGTGGTGAGCAGAGATCACGCCACTGCACTCCAGCCTGGGTAACAAGAGTGAAACTCCGTCTCAAAAAAATATAAATAAATAAATAAATAAATTTGATATTTCTTGTATATCAAATCTTTGATTGCAGATGAATACTCACTATAATCTGAATCCCTGTCTATTTTAGACCTGTTTCCCAAGATATATTGGTAAGGCATTTGATCACTTTCTTGTAGACAGATAAAAACTTGGAAGATGAGAATCCTTAAGATTTGCTGTTTTTTTCCTTCAACAAGACAAAAGGTCATTTATCATACTATAAAAAGAGAGTGGGAGACTCCTGGGAACCATGTTTCTGAGATACATAAAGCCTGCTGTCATCAGAACCCTGTAGGTTTTTTTATTTTCTTGTATTTTTTATTTCTCATTTTTAATTATTATAGCTATATAATAGTACCTTTTTATGGGATACATGTGAAATATTGATAAAAGCATACAATGTGTAATGATCAAATCAGGGTAATTGGGATACCTATTAACTCAAGTATATATTATTTCTTTGTGTTAAGAACATCTCAATTCCACCCTTCTAGTTATTTTGAAAGATACAGTAAGTTAACTATAGTCACCCTAATGTGCTACTGAATACTAGATATTATTTTTTCTATCTAACTCTTTTTTGTACCCATTTACCAACCCCTTTTTATTCAACCCCCACTTCCCACTACCCTTCCCAGCCTCTGGTATCCTTCATTTTATTCTCTACCTCCATGATATTATTTTTTTAGCTTGCATATATGAGTAGAAGTATACAATATTTGTCTTTCTGTGTCTAGCTTATTTCACTGAATACCCTCCAGTTCCAACCATGTTGTTGCGAATGGCAGGATCTCATTTATTATTATTATTATTGAGACAGAGTCTCACTCTGTCACCTAGGCTGGAGTGCAATGGTGCAATCTCGGCTCACTGCAACCTCTGCCTCCAGAGTTCAAGTGATTCTCCTGCCTCAGCCTCCTGAGTAGCTGGGACTACAGGTGTGTGCCACCATGGCTGGCTAACTTTTTGCATTTTCAGTAGAGACGAGGTTTCATTGTATAGCCAGGATGGTCTCAATCTCCTGATGTCGTGTTCCACCTGCCTTGGCTCCCAAAGTGCGGGGATTATAGGCATAAGCCACCATGCCCAGCCAATCTCATTCTATTTTATGGCTGAATAGTATTGTGTATATGTACCACATTTTATTTATCTATTCATCCAGTGATGGAACTTAGGTTGATTCTATATTTTGAAACCACAAATTGGTTTTGATGGAAACCAATGTTTCTGGTCAATGGGAAAAAAAAAAAGGTAGGTTTTGCTCTGTAAGCTGAATTATGTCTCATGGTTGCAGCAAATGCATTAAAATCAGAATTGCCATCTTTTCAGGAAAACATGAACACTAAGTTCCTCTACATGACTTGTCTTTCCACATATGTCTTCCCTTACAGAGAAAATAACCTGATACAAGATGGTAATAGATGTGGCCCACTGAACTTACCATGGCTCACACTCCCATCTGTGAGCATCAAGGGAGCAATAACATTATAGATGAGCCACTTGTTTTTGGAATGGAGCACAGCTGCTATCTAATGGCCCGGAGGAACCACAGCCTGAGACCAGAAGTGAAGGAGAATACCTCAATCTGAAGGTGAAATCGAAGCAAGCAGATTCTAGTGTTCCAAGAATCAGTACTGGCCAGTCATGAGGATTAACATCCCTTCTCTCATTGACACTATGCCAAGAGTTTTTGTTTTGTTTTGCTAATTTTTTAAAATGAGCAACAGCCTTCAGATCCTGAGTTTAAAGGCCTGATGCAGGCCTGAGTCATTGGCACCGCTGTGTAACTCCTCTCTGTCGCAGGTGTGCTGCCCGGCTCCTCTGGGCCCAGCCAAACCCCCTCCCCTTCCTCCTCACTCCCCTCTCTCCACCTGACAATTGTAAAATTTAAGGAGCAGATCCGATCAGGGTGGTATAGCTTCAGGCATATGAATTCTTTCCGGGGCTCTTTGAGCTTGGAAGCAGTTTAAAGGTAAGAAGGTTTGAAGAGTGAATGAGTTCCCAAGAATAAACATGTTTCAAAGGAACCTGAATGAGGGACTTTGTTTATGCGGGTTTTATATGACGTTTGCTTACTTAATGTAGTAACTCCTTGAACATATTGCCTTGTATGATATAATTTATTTACATAATTCTGGATTGGAAAATCATGAGCAAACCCTAGGAAAACTTCTAGAAAAAAGAAAACTTGTTTTTATATGGATTTTAAAATTAAATATATGTATGTGTATACCTAGGTATAGCTATGTGGATGTATAAAAATCCACAGAGAGATTATATACCTGTATAGATAATAGAATTAGATAAGATATAAATATTTGAAAAAGAGGGCAAAAATAAATGTAGATCAAAATCCAATTTCCAGCCTGTTTTAATTTATGCCAAATTATTTCCTATAGGACATAAAAGAATATGGTGCTTTTAAATTATTATGATCCAAGTTTTGCTTTTTTAAGCATTTCAGTTTTTGCCACATTGATCTGTTACAAAACTAGGGAAGTCCTTTAAAGCACTGAACTGTTCGAAACTCTCATGACAGAATTATGATAAAATATTTTAAAAAGCAGAGTTTACCTTTAGTGTCTCCTGAAAAGAGGAGAAAAGAATTTCTCCCACAGTGTACCTAGGTAAAGGAAAGGAAAAAGAGTCTCTCTTTAAGTGTGCTTACTTTCTTTAAAAAAAAAAAAATTAGGGCGGGGCGCGGTGGCTCAAGCCTGTAATCCCAGCACTTTGGGAGGCCGAGGCGGGTGGATCACGAGGTCAAGAGACCGAGACCATCCTGGTCAACATGGTGAAACCTCGTCTCTACTAAAACTACAAAAAATCAGCTGGGCATTGCGGTACATGCCTGTAATCCCAGCTACTCAGGAGGCTGAGGCAGGAGAATTGCCTGAACCCAGGAGGCGGAGGTTGC
>NW_016107346.1:5503418-5561300 GCF_001604975.1 Cebus imitator | reverse complement strand
TTTGGTCTATATCTTAGACTTCAGAAATTTAGGTAGTAGAACTGGGGATAAAGAAAATACAGAGAAGGTGGGAATATAAGTCAGATAAGCTTTTCAATTATAAATTACCCTGAACCACACAGGTACCTAAAACACCAAGACCACAGGATAGCAAGACTGATGATTTTAGTTGTCTAGGAAAAGCACTCTGTCAGTCATTTTCCTGAAGTAACTTACATTGTTCAAAATCTATCCTGAGCCAGATGGTTCAGGATAGATTGTCGCTATCCAGGTTCATTCTAATTTTTAAAAATATCACTTTATTACTGTTTCATAACAAACATACTACTAGATAACAGGAATGTAAGGCTAATTGCCATTTGAAAGGGATTCTATTTTGGATGCTGACATTCTTTCTTGTTGAGAAAGAGAAGAGATACTGAGAAACTGGTGGTGGAGGTGCTGTGGGTGCTTTGGTCCATATTCCATAGGGATCAGTAAGAAATATAGAAAATACAATCTAAGAAAGGAAGTGACTTTCAAATTTATTCATGGGGCATGTTAGAGAAGCTTAGCTCAGGAAAAGGTCATGTTTATTTTCTCCATATATAAATTTGGCCTCCGTATACTCCTCATGCTCCAAATCTAACTGATTTAAGCTACACCCAGATCCCAGGCCAATTGTTTAATCATTTGAGACATTTTCCTGTTCATTGGACACAGAAAAGAAGCTTTGATGAGAAACCTAGAAATTATCTGCTCCAGATTTGAAGTCAGTAAAACATCTTATAGGGAATTATTCTTTGTTAAATTTTATGGAGACAGCATTAACAAGCCACTTTAGAAGCCTGTAAAGTTACTAAAGGTTATCTACTGGCAGTCTCTGTCTAGGTTTGGATAATCCATTGGTAGCCCATTGGTTCAACAACTTTTCAAAGTTTCATTTTTCATGGTAGAATTCTTACCTAGTTTCTATCTACAGTCAATATATCATAAATAACTAATTTGTAACATTTATGGTAATGACACTAAGAATAACAGGAAAAAATTTAATAAAAACAGATTCATTTTATGAAGTTTCTTTCTTACACAAGTCCAACCTTCTAGTAGTTGAATAAAATCATAATTGTATTTACTAGAAATTCTCTACTGGATATCATTTGGGGGTTGGGGTGCAGGAAGTAGTAAGAGGGTGAAAAGAACTAGATTTATCGGACGAGGCTATGGGCTTATTTCTAAACTCATTAAAGAGTGGATTCACGTTATAGCTTATAAATACTTAAGTTTGTGGCTATTCTAGAGTGGCCAAAAATGAAATAACACACACTCTCTGCTATTCATGAATATCAAGAGTATCAAGGGGAAAATTCAAAGAGAGTTGAGAAATATTGAGGAAAAGAAACACCAGAGCTTCACAGGGCTAAGAGAATTATAGAAAAAGATTAGCTAGAGTATTTTTCATAAGTCCTCTGGTCAGCAATAAAAGGTAGATCCTCAATCCTATAAGGGACAAGTACTTTTAAATTACATTTGACTAGTATTCTGTGTTTCTATAAATGAGACCCTAAGAAGCAGCTGAGCCATTTGGCATGCCCTAATTTATTTGGGTTACATGGCCATGTTTTATAGGCCCACATGAAATATGAGTTCTATAAAAATAAGAATTATATCATTCCTTTCTGAATCTTCCTATCTTTTGATTTATGTTCAATAAATGATTGCAGATTTATTTGTAAGCTTGTTGCTTTTCAGAAACAGTGCTACTATTATCCTTCAGAATATTACAATAGTAATAGCGACATTTGTAAATACTTCGTAGTTTAGAAAATGCTTTCCCAATTATCTTTGTAGTACATCACTTTATTTCTACTCTGTGATGTATGGGAAAATGTACGAATATTATTTATGACCAGAAATAAAACAGTCTACTGGTAAACATGAACTCCCACTAAACTCCAGGTTGCTTTTTAATCCTAATATTATTATACTTGGATGAGTAGTGGTCTTTCTTCTGCCTATTTTTACAATAATCTCCTCAATCTCTGGCTCCATCTGGTGGAATACTGTGAGGTCATGGCCATGGGCATCACTCTTCCTAAATCTACTTTATGGGACTAGTATAGTGTCTTTATGATTCTCCAAGGAAACAGAAGTAAGTCTTTCAAAATCTGAAGATTGGATTATCTATTAGGCCAATAAATTTTCTCTTGCTTATGTGACTGCTTCTGAGTAGAATGTCTATTTTACAGAAACACCTTTTCCCACTAGGTTTAAAGAAGAAAAAACATACAGGTTACAAACAAACTCTACCCTGCCAAAAATAGCTTACATTTTTTTTCACACATTTTACACCTCTCTTGCCACATAAATGTCTCCTATGAAGTAGAGCAGGCTGAGGATGCTATTGTAGAAAAAAACCTGAAACACTAGTTAAATTTCCCAAAGGGAGAAACATTAAAGAGGTAAAGACCAAAAGTCAAATGCTTTGATCCTACATGCATTAATTATAGCATGTAGATTTCATTGTTTAAAACAAACAAGCATTTTTGTTGGCCGCTGCGCTGTACGCATCCACGGGGATTCTTCCCACAGAGTTCTGAAGCGAAAGGCTTACAATTAAAAGGAAGAACAAATTTAAAGATAATTCGGGAATTCTATTGACAAAGCTTGTGGGTCTCTTAGACTCCAGCAGTAACTGCTGCTCTACCATCGGGAGGAGAGGGGGTTCCAGTAAGAAGAAAGTCACTACAGTGGTCCTGAAGAAGCGGCAGGTGGAGACGCGGCCCCCGGACATCCACTAGGCGGAAACGGAGGTGCTGGAGCCGGAGGAGGATTTCGAGCAGTTCTTCCTACAGCTCCAGTTCAAAAACACAGCGAAATAACCAAAATAAACATCACGACGAAAACAACTTTTGATTTAGCCCCATTTATTTTCCGACAAAAGGTATCTTTCCAGAACCAAACACATTTGATGATCTAAACCATATCAAGGTCATCAATCCTGCTCCGGGTCATCCACGAGATGCGCGAGGACTCTGCGTCTCTTATCGCGAGAACTGGCGGTGAACTTGCGGACCAGGGGCAAGCTGTGGGGGATGGACAGTATCCTTCTCCAGATGAAAACGCAGGTGGAGGCCTCGGACGAGAGCGCCCTCAACCACTTAAAGCACCCGAGTGGCAAGGCCGACGAAAGAGTGTCGGAGTTGTGCGAGAAGGCCAAGGAGATCCTGAAGATGGCGGAAATGCGGCGAGCTCGTCTGGCGAACACAGAGAAGCGAGTCTTCCTGAAGGAGGAGATGAGGTAAGGTTGGAAACTAGCTTGGATGGAACTCAGTAGTCGCCCAAAGCATGGTTAAACCGCACCCTGTGAAAAGTTATATTCTTAGGCCCTCATTCTCCATTTTATTGCATCAAAAATTGAGCATTTGGAACAAAGTTGGGGTAGAGGAAAGAATGCGTGCTGATTTTGATAGGTGTTAGTATACCGGCTTTTTTTTTTTGCGTCTCTCCCCCACACTGGTAATTAGAGAAAAATAAAAGTAACTCTTCGGGTTTGTTTTTGTGAGACATAAAAGTTAATTCTAACAGGGCATTCGCCAAAAGTAGACCTGTCTAGGCACTAAGGGAGTTTGGGGAAAGCCAAAGGAAACCTAGGCCGTAGAGCAAAATGGAACACAGGGTGAGAAGACAGGGAAAGAGAAATAAAGAATAAAGCCAGAGGCCATTACCTTAAATTTCCATATTGTTCTATGAGGCAGGTGTGTCAGAGGCCCATGACTCAAAGAAATGGCGTTCTTCTGGGTGAATAACATTTATTTTTAACACCAGGATATGAAACTTTGAGAGTCAATGTCTTGTAAATTTCTCCCAGCTGTGCTTTAGGTTCCCAGCTGAGGATTGTAGTCAACTGGTAAGGATGGACTGACACCTTGAGGAAACTGAAACAGCTTGTCATTTTCTCTGTTTTGTTTTTGTATGGTTTTTACCCCCAGGTTACAGTCTGCCTTATGGTCAGTGATTGATGACCTCGATATGGGTTTAGACCATCAAATATGTTTGGTTCTGGAAAGATAACTTTTGTAGGAGAAATACTTTAATAAGAGAAGTGGGGCTTAATCAAAAGTCGTTTTCATCATCACATTTATTCTTGTTACTTTGCTGAGGTTTTGAAATGTTAGGCATGGCGGTTTTTTTGCTGTTGACTTTGTGACCTGATTGTTTTTTGGTACATGTCAAGACTTGGGATCAGATTCTTCCAACTTTAGAGGAGCAGTGGAAGGCACTAGGCAAAACCTTGTGAAGAATGTAATAATGAGACTGCTTTGCATAAAGCTGGGAAGAACAAGAAAATAGTTGGAGATGGAAGATGGTTTTGTATACATTTTGGAACTTTAGTTCCTCTGTGAAAAGAAAGAGGAGACCTATGTTTTGTGGCACACTGTCTGATACATGTTGTGTAACTTATCAGATGAGTTGATTTAGACAACTGACCTTATATGACAAAGCAGTTTGAAAGGGACTATTGTAGAACCCTCACATGTTACAGGGGCATCAGACAATGGCATCAAAGGGACAATCTACAGAGGCTGGAGTAAAGAAAAGATATTATCAGGGCCTGAAAAGTCTCTTCCAGTTCATCAGGGTAGTAGACCTGTCAGATTGGAGGTCAAAGTTAAGCATATATTAAGTGTTAATTTGCCTTGAAAAACAAAGACCTAAAAAACCTTTTTTAAGAAATAAATTTTTCATTCACATAAAAAAAACCTCATTTTAGTATATTTCATAATATACATTTTACATATTTTTCAAATGTCTTAAATATTACACAATAGAAAAACAAATGAGAAAAAGTTCCTTATCTACAAGAGTAAAAAACATTAAAATGAAATGAAAGTGATAGTAAAGCAATTTTGATTAAATACCCTATTTTTGAAAAAAACTTAAAAAGCAATATAAACTTAAGAGTTCATTTTTAGATACCTCTTTGGAACCTTGAATGAGGTTACACAGGTAAGGACCCTGAAGGTTAAGCTTCATTAGTTTCATGACAAACAGCTCTGATTGACTGTGAAACACCATAGATGGAAGAGGCTTTTTTAAGGTTGGTTTGATCGTCATTATTTCTTGGTTGTCTCACTTACTGATCATTTTGTTCAATTTCCAGGTTTGCGATAGGGATATTTTTGAAAGTCAATATTTTGGAGTAATGTAATTTTTTTTTGTTTTTGGTAACCACCTGTTTTCATATAGGTTAGAAGAAAGACCACATCTCTGGTTTCAGGTAGTTTTCTGTTGTTGTTTCCAAAGTTTGGATATGGTGTGGCTGGAGAGGAAACTATGACTTATATGTGACAGCAACCAGAGTATCTACATAGGAGTTTATATAAATGGCAGCTTGGAGTTGTTTGATGAGGTGGCCATTAGTGTCTGAAGTGGCTTTAGGGTTTGGCATGAGAGGTATTTAATGTTTAGCACACACTTAATTTCCTGTGTAGACTTTTAGTTCTGTATCCTTCCTCCCTCACTTTCTCTTTAATTCTCTCCCTCTCAGGCAATAAACAACATGTTTGACCTGCCCAGATATGGCAACCACTCTTACTGATTCTAGTAGCAACTTATATTGATGACATGTTTTAATGTTTAAAATTCACTGTTGATTTGTTTCAATTCTTATCAATTATTCTACAGTCCTTTACTCTCTTGATGGTTGAGGAAAAGCTCGTTTCCCTTCTTCACTCTTTGTGGATTTTCTTACATTCATTCATAAGAAGAAGTATCATCCATAGAGAAAGAAGGGAGAGATTCTGGGAGATAGGGCGACAAATAACTTGACCAAGCCTTTTGCATCTTTTAGAAACTCAATAGGCTGTTCTCTCTGGTACCAGGAATTTGTGTGACATGTGACTTTCCAAAATAGATTCAGTTCTTAGAGAACATTAGGATTCACAATGAAACTGAGCAAAAGGTACAGAGATTTTACATATATTCCCTGCCCACACATATGCACAGCCTTCCATCATCTCCCACAAGAATGGTACATTTGCTAACAATTGATGAAACTAAATTGACATATCATCACCCCCGAACTTCTTACACATTAGGGCTCATTCTTGGTGTTATACATTCTCTTGGTTTTGACAAATGTATGAAGACATGCTCCACAATTATAGAATCATACACAGCAGTTTCACTACCCTAAAAATCCTCTGTGCTCTGCCTATTTATTCCTTTCTCTTCTGTGACTCCTGGTAACCATTGATCCTTTTACTGTCCCATAGTCCTGCCTTTTACAGAATGTCATATAGCTAGAGTCGTACAGTATGGAGCATTTTTAGGTTGGCTTCTTTCACTTAATAATATGCATCTAAGTTTCCTACATGTATTTTTATGACTTGATAGCTCATTTCATTTTAGTGCTTAATAATAATCAGTTTCATGGATTTACCACAGTTGATTTGTCCATTCACCTACTGAAGTAAATCTTGGTTGCTTCCAAGTTTAGGCAATAATGAATAAAGCTGCTATAAATGCCCATGTGCAGATTTTTGTGTGAACATAAATTTTCAACACTTCTGGATATGTACCAAGGAGCATGATTGCTGGATCATATGGTAAGAGTGTTTAGTTTTGTAAGGAACTGAAAAGTCGTCTTCCAAAGTGGCTGTATCATTTTTTATTCCCACCAGCAATGAATGAGAGTTCCTATTGCTCCATATCTTTGCCAACATTTGGTACTGTCAGAGTTCTGGATTTGGGCCGTTTTAATAGGTATCTAGTTGTTGTTTTACCATTGTAATTTTGAAAACAATCTTGCAAGGTGGGGATAATTTGCATTTTAAGAGATGTGTGTATTGTCATGTGATCTGTCTAAGTCCCTGTGCTAAAGAGAGAAATTTCCTTTCCTCCTCTACTATTAGCTGTACCTGAGGGGCCAAATCATTGATATCTTTGCATTTAAGTTTTCCTACCCAGGCTAAGTAAGAACTGGGCTAGCTTCCAGCCCTCTCTGCACATTAGAATCACCTGGGATGCTTTTAAAAACCTATTGTTTGTCAGGTACCAAACAGGTTAATTAAAACCTCTTGAGGAGAAGCTTTGACATGGTGTTTTAATCTTAAACCTTCCTATGAGATTCTAGTGTGCAGCTCTGTTTAAGTATTATTGGCTAGAGGATCTAAAAGATATGTTTAGTTCTTACATTCTTGGGCCCCACAATTCTGTGGCACAATATCCATCGTACTCCCCTTTGCTAACATGTATTACAACCACTTGCTAAATGAATCTTCATTCCCAGTTATTTTAGTATAGTTCTTCTCATTCCAGATTTCTTGTTTCTTTATGTTGTATCATATTTTCTCCTGCCTTACTATTGCAGAGGTGTTGGAGAGGAGATCTGCAGTGGTAAATCCCCTAAGATCTCCTACGTTCTCAGTGTATATGGAGATAAATGATGATTTATTTAGAAGAGTTTCAGTCTATTTGATGAAAAAACATCGAATGTCTTTAGGTTTCCCTTACCTCTTATACACATAAAATAGGGTTGAACCAGAACAACTTAATTACCATGTCAAATGCTATATTGGTACACTTTCAGACAGTTCTAATGTACAGCTACAGTTGAGTGTGTCAAGCATAGCAGAGTCCTCAACACTGCCTGATAGTAATTTGCTTCTTCATGGATAGCTTTCGTTCCTGTGTCTTTGGAAGCTATTCCAAAATTTTATTTCCCCTCTCCTGGCCTCTAGTCATACCCTATCCTGCATTCTAAGATGATAAACTTGCAGCCTTTTTATGAGAAACTGAATGTAGTCTGTTACCAACTTTTAAAAAAATGTTTCCTGTCACTACACTTATCTGCCTTCTCATACATTTATTCTCCCTGTTGAACATTACTTATTATTTCTCCTGTGGTCTATACCGCCTACCTCCTCAAGAACTTTGATTTCATTCACTACTTTATATTAAAATGAGACTCAGGATAAATCTATGCATGACCTTTAGTGTCCTCCTGAATACTTCTGCTTGATGGTCCCAGGACCATGTCAAAAAAAAAGTTCTAAATTGCTGATCCCACTCTGTTTTGATTGTTGTCCAAACTGGAATAGTCATAAGAAATAAAGGTTCTCTATTCAACAACACTTATTGATCATTAACCTAGTAAAATATGCAAAGATGCATATGCCCTTCCCCATGATGAGCTCTCAGAACTCTTTGTTAGTTGGGGAGATAGAATGTGACATGTTTCTCAGATAGTTTCTCTCAGACCTAGTCGTCAAAAAAAAGTAAACAAGCAATGCACTGTAAAACACTTGGCACCTTGTAGCCACTTTATTCTGGTGCCACTTATGAAAGAAGTGAACTTTGAGCTAAGCCTTAATTTTTAAATAAATTCCAGATAGTTGCAGTGGTTGGGTTCTTGATAAGTAAACAACACTGAATAAATGTGGATTGGGCAGAGTTGTAGAAAGAGGGGTTTGGGGGATAGTGAGCAAATGTCTAAATTTGTGGGGAGTTCCTCCAGTTCTTGAGAGTGACTCACTCACAAATCTCCTGTAAACTAATTCACAGTGAGGTGTCAATGGCTTAATGATACCCCTTCTAGGACATTAAAGGATTTTTTTTTTTAGATTAATGCTTTCATTTAAAGAACTTAATCTCCTGTGGTAGGAGTTTCAAGTAAGAGGATAGGATGATTTTATGGATATTTCAGAGTAGGGGAAAATTTTAGCATCCTCATTCAAGCCATGTTACCAAAGTAACTACGGCAAGTCCCTCTGTAAGATAAGCTAATAAAATGTTGGTTTTGGAGTTGCTTTGTTATTGTTGTTGCTATTTTTAGTTATTTGCAGTGCTTTTATGGAGAGATGTGGATGGATTTGAAAATAACATGGTAATTGTATGTATGTGTGCTTTGCGTATGTGTGTATGTGTGTGTTACTGTGTTTGTGCCCTGGGTCTTCCTAGGTGAAGGGCTCCCTTGAAAAATTTGAAACAAATAAATAAAATGAGAACTGACCTAAATTTTTGCCTCAAACTGGAACTGAGTTCAAGCTTTTGAGGAGGATCAAAAACTTGATTAACTGTTGTTTATTTGTTTTTAAAGGCTTTGCTTCCCTCTAACTCAAAAGAGTAAAAGCGATCAAACACTACCCTCTGAGAGAGACTCTTGTCTCAATATTTCCAACCGGGTTGAAACCAGAAAGTACTTGTGAGGCAACTGGGAAGCACAAGTGACTTGCAGCCCAAGGTCCAGGATCCAAGGGGTTAGAAGGAGTTCAGCTCAATTTCATATTGATGTCCAAGGAAAACAGCGGTAGTGTTGTTTTCAGTGGAATTGAGATCCTAGAGGGCAGAAAACATCACTATGTGAAACAGAAAAAGAACATGCGTTTGTGTTTTTCACCAGAGTCTGGGAGAAAACACATTTACTCATTGGTTGAAAAGTAAAAAGAGACCCATGGGATGTGCTGAAACCTGTGGGTAAACTTGAGGCAGCTGGTGTAAGGCAAAGCTGTGAGGGACCATTCTGGAGACTTGGAATTCAGGCTCTCTTCTCACAGCTGTGTGACCTGGAACATGCTGCGTAGCTCCTGCATAATTTGGTATTTGAATCTGTGAAGTGTTCAGTTGTTCAGAATACCAGTGGCCTGTCTTGCATGACACACTTAGATAGGTGCGTTGTGCCTTTCTAAGTTTGATAAGAGCCAGTTGTATTCTTGTGAATAGTAAATTTTAGAAGGGACTCCAGACACATACTAAAATCATTAGTATAAAAAAATTCAGCAGTATGAGAATTTGTGTAAACGAAGGTATAAGAATTTACGTAATATGGCTTAACCTCCATGTTTTTGAAGGCTTTATGAAAATAGAATTAAAAAATGGGTAGAGTTTTGATATAGAGAAATTCATTGGTTGGAGGACATTATAAGGTGAAGTAACACCATAAAAAGGTAACATGAAAAAGCAAAATTTGACTTACCTGATAGCAAGCAGGCAACATTGTTTAAACTGGAGAGGGGTAAGGAGATAATTTTGGAAAAATCATTGAGGTCAAAGGTGGATGTTCTTGGTTGCTAAGTGGCTGGTTTGGGCTTTATTTTATATGCAACAAGGGTACTTAAGAGTTTTGCTCAGAAATATGAATAAATGTAATCTTTTATCAAGATTAAATTTGAAACGGGTGATAAAGTGAATTAGGAAAACAAAAGGGAGTGACTAACCATTTAAGAGTTCATCACATTAATTTAGGTAAGAGGTAGTATGGCCCTAACCAAGACAGTGACCATGCTTGTGGAAAGGAGATTGTGTATCTCGGAGTCAGATAGAAGTAGAATCAAGAGGATTTGGCACTGATGGTAGCTAAGAAGGGAGGGAAAGGAGTCAGAGAGGATTCTTGTCTTCAAGCTTGAATAGCTTGAGAGATGTTGCAATTAACTTGAGGAATGTCAGATAGAAGCAGGCTTGAGAGAAAAATTGGTGAGTCCAGTTGAGTTTGAGATTAGAAAGTCATCTAGTGAGAATGGGAATTTGAATCCTGAAATCAAGATCTAGGTGAAGGCTGGAGACAAAGATGGAAAGTAATTTGCAAAGACATCACAGCTGAAATCATGGAATCATGGAAGTACCGGATACTGATGTACATTATTCAGTTTTTTTCCTGGTCTGATGCCATATACAGATATTATTCCTGGGCTTTGTTAACAAGTTTCCTTGTGTGAGCTTGGCCCTTGGCAACTGGGCTTTGTCCCTGGAACTTAGAGCTATCTCTACTGAGCTGAATATCAGTACCTTCATGAATTCTTGAAGTCAGATCTAACCTCTGCAATTCACTGCCTATTCTTACCACCCTGATTTTATCAGGACCTCAACTCATTATGTCTATTACCTGTAGCTTTCATGCTGATAAAGTTTAGAAATGTTTATCAGAACATTTTTTTTTTTTAAAGGAAGCTGTGGGACTTTGTTTGCCTCTCTAGAGTTTTTATTTAATTCTTCCAATAAAACCTGTACCTTAAGGATCTGGATGTATCATTTTAATACTTTCCATAAGCAATGTGCATTTTAATAATGTATTTCCAAAAACCATTCCAGGAAAATTTCAGTGCCAAGAAAACATAGGAAATTCCTTCTTACTGTATATATCACATTTTTTCTTGTTTTATACTCTTCTGTAAGGCTTCACATGAATCACATAGAATTTTTTTTCAATATTCAAAGATGTAAATAGGTAGATATCAAAATTCTACAAGACATGACCAGTCTTTAGACCTGGCTTTAAAGCTTCATGGTTGTGTAACTCTTGAGAAATCATTTGAGATTTCAGTGTTACACCTTACAGGTATGAGAATTCAATTAGGTAAGCCACCATTATCCAAAAGCAGTAAAGAACTAAGAAATATAAAGTGTGGGACATGGGATAAATAAAAACAAACTATTCACAATAATCTGGAGTATTAGAAGTAATACGTACCATAGTGATTCTATAGCTATGTTTGTGATTATTTGATTAATGCCTTTAACTAGGATCAGACTGTTAATTCATGATGAATGGTCACATCAGATTTCAGGTTTTGTTTATCACAGTCCCAGCAACTAGTATTACACTTAGCATATAGTAGGTGCAGAGTAAAAACTTCTGAATGAGTTGAATGTTTTGATGCTTAAATATAGTCCATTTAGTATAATAAGTGAGTACATTTTAATTATGAAAACTTTTTTCTTTGAAAATTCAATACAGATGATAATGCACATTTGTACAAGAGTGATTTATATAAATTTATAGATAAAACATCCATGGCAGTGAAGTGAGGAAAGATAGAGATGATTGAAAAAATTTTGGAGGCTCTTGTCCTGTTTTACCTTGTTCCAAAGCTGGGGTAAATCAAAACTGATTTTGACCAGCCCCTAAGTAGTCTTTTTTTGTGTTCTACTGCTATATGCTCTTGGCTTTGTTCCTTGTGTGCTTCTGTGTAAAACATATGTTCCTCAAATAGTAAACAATACTTGTACATCATCCCCTTTTCCATTTCTTCTTGCAATTTTGTCCTCATCCAGTGATTCTCATGTCTCAGCGTCCAGAATAGCTGGGACCACAGGCACATACCACCATGGCCAGCTAATTTTTGTGTTTTTTGTAGAGATGAGGTTTTATGTCTTGCCCAGATGGTTTTGAGCTCTTGACATCAAGTGATCTACCCACCTTGGCTTCCCAAAATGCTGGGATTACAGTCGTGCGCCAAGGTGCCCTCCCTGTCAAAAGAATTCTTTTGTTCACCTTTAACAATCTCAAATATTAGAACCCTGTGGAAGTCTTCAGTGTCTTAGTTTTCACATAGTGTTTAATGGTTTTTACCTTTCTTTACCTCCACGGAGCCAGTTTCAGTAGCTGCTTGAACATCTTGACATGAATATATTTATAAAATCGCAAACTCAGTTTATCAAAAGCTGACTGTATTCATTTTTCACCTTTCTCACTCCTCTCCTCAAATCACCTATTTTGGTCTATTAAAAATCACCATTTGTCACTCAAAATTGACTCTTCAAACTTCCCTCCCCACCAACCTTTCTTTGTCATCCCATATTTAATAAAAGTCTTGTCAGTTTTACTTCCCAATGCTCATTATGCCACAACCACATTTTTGCCCCAGCCACCAAAGTTCTGATTTAATTGGTCTTCATTAGAGTCATTGTGTTCTATTGCCCATCTCTAGTTCATGTAGCACACTGACACCGACATTACCTTTCTGAAATTAACATCTGCATATGACACTTCTTTTTCTACTTAGTCTCTAATGGGTAAAGTTTTTGATCTAACATTAATAATCTTTTAAAATAAGGCTCAAAACTGTCTTGCTAATTTTATTTATTTTTAATTTGTAAAGGCTTAATTATATGTAATTCACATATCATGCATTTCACCCATTAGAGTGAAAAAAATCAACGGGTTTTAGTATATTCACAAAGCTGTGCAGCTACAATCGATTTTAGAACAGCCTCACCACCTTCAAAAGAAGCTCTGTTTCCTTTAGATATCAACCATGCTCAATTTCCCTCATCTCATCCCAGGAATAGGCATCCATTAATTTATTTTCTGTCTCTATAGGTTTTCCTGTTACTGGCATTTCATATAAATGGAATTTTTGAATACATGGTCTACTTTCACTCAGCATGATGTTTTTAACATTCATTTATCTTATAGCATGTATAAGTATTTTGCTAGTTTTTCTTGCAAAATAATATACCACATTGTACACACATATCACATTTTATTTAAATATTAATCAATTGCTAGTCTCTTTTGGCCCTATCTTTTCCTCCTACCATATCTTGTCTCTTACTCTCACTACTTTTTTTCTGAATTTCCTAGAGTTCTTTGTACCTGCTGTTTTCGAATTGGTTAAGTTTCCTTATTTTCAAGTACATTTTATGACTGTTCTTTTTCATATTCCTAAAACTGAGGTTTGTATTTTGTTTTACATAGATAATCAATTGTATTCAATGAAAATGGATTACATCTACTGTTTTCAGTATTTTGATACTTAGGAATGTGAAGGCTATAGTAACCATAAATGCAAGAATGACATAATGTCAAAATATTTAAACCTATAATCATGTAGGTCATTGTGCCTGTGTTTAATATTTAAACCTACAATCATGTACGGTCATTGTGCTTGTATAATTGATTTGATGTCCTTTATTTGTATATGAAACATTATTATTAGCATAAATACTACCAGTTTTCTAATATAAGAGTGATAAATGGGGTAAATTAACAAATATCTTTGGCTCTTCCAAAGTGGAAAACATTGGACTGGAGTACTATGGGAGATTGAGAAGTGCAAAGAATCATGGGAAATAACACATGAACACAAGCAATAATGAACTAACCTGTTATGACACGAAATGCGAACTGTTTAGTTCTTGGACAAAGCAGCAAAAACAACAGATTACTTTAGGTTAAGCCACTATTAAAGAACTCTGGATTAGATAAGATTAAAGTCAGTCCATAAAGAAAAACAGGATTCAGATAGACAGGTGAAGACAAGAGAGATATTTAAGTGGGACCACCTAAAAGCCAAATTTGTTGACAAGGGAAATCCTAATTCGGATCCCAGTTTTAGTACAGCCCTGGGTATATTTTGTTCATCTGGTTAATTCCTTGCAGTTATTCAGCTATGCCAACGTTCTCTCTTGCTTTGTGAATTTGCACAAACTGCTCCCTTTGCCTGGTCAGCCTTCCCCTCCCCACCCCAGTTATCTGTCTGGCTGTATTTCTTGTCAACTAAAATTCAGTTTAAATCAATTTCTTTGCAAAAGTCTTTCCTATTCACCTCTTGCTGAGTTAGGTGCACCCTTCACTATATATCTATAACCCCATAATTGGAACATAGCCCATGTTGGATAAATGGGTGATTGAATGGATAAAAAATAAATAAATGAGAGTATGAAATATTAAACTACCTCACTGAATCCTTCCTATTCACGCTGTTACTCAACATTTATTTTCTAAATCTGCTTTCTAGCTAGCTTTTTGAAAGAACTTAGAACATGTGAAGCAGGGCAAAAACATGTAAGTGGAAGGTGGTAGTTATTTTAGTAATTTACAGCCTCTTGTTACAATTCTGGGAAGGCAATAATTCTTGAAGTATAATCCTTGAACAAGCAGAGTCATCTTCACCTGTGAGCTTATTAGAAATGTAAATTCTCAGATTCCATCTCCAAACCTACTTAGTCAGAAATGGGGAGAGAAGAATGGTTTTCACAAGCCCTCTAAGTGATTCTGAGGCCTGCTAACATTGGCGAACTACTATACTGTATTGAGGATGCTTTTGTAATGTCATAAGGGACTTGCAGGTGGTTTGATATGCTCATTTAGCTCTGTCTAAATGATTCATTTCTTCTGTATAATCATTCATTTCTGCAAAAGGTCCCCTGATTCCTTTTCTTGGAAAATTTTATTCAAAAGTAATATTTGGGGGCTAGGTGTGTTTGCTGCTTCTGGGGTATCATTTATTTCTAGATTCTCAGTGACTCTCAGTGGACACACACACACACACACATGTGTGTGTGTGTATGTGTGTAGATAACTGTATATTCATGGATTAATGCACACACATATTTCCTTCCTTTCCACGTGTGTGTGTGTGTGTGTGTGTGTGTGTGTGTGTGTGTGTATTTAGTGGTGTAAGCACAGCTCAGTGCAGCCTAAAGCAATTCTCCCACCTCAGCCTCCAGCAATTCTCCCACCTCAGCCTCCTGAGTAGCCCAGACCACATATGTGTGCTACCATACCTGGCTAATTTTTTTTTTTTTTTTGGAGAGACAGTATCTTTTCTATGTTGCTCAGGCTGATTTCAAACTCCTGGGCTCAAGTGATCCACATGCATTCACTTGAGCCCAGGAGTTTGAAACCAGCCTCAACAACATAGAAAATTGTGGGGATTACAGACATGAGCTATCACGGTTGGCCATCTATACATATTTATATATATATATATATATATATATATATCCATCTTTCTCTATATTAAGGTAAACATGAGTTCATAGGAATGTCTCCAACTCTGAAGTGCCCCCTAGATCATATTAGCCTTCTCTTCACGTGGCTTGTACACAACCTTCCACTCTTAACAGTGAGAAACCTAGTTCTCCCCATCTTCCATACATCTCTCAATTGTTCAAGTCCATTGTGTGTATATATAAGGGTTCCATGATTTTTAACATAGCATTTGGTAAATAACATTACCAGTTAAAGTTTGACATTCTCATGTAGTTCTTTTCCTGTGATTGTATTGGAGTGGCAATCTAAAATAAAACTTAATGTTGAATGTTTCATAATCTGGAAGAATAAGTTCTCCAAGAGACTAATCTGTAACATCCTGCCTTGTGTATTAAAAGGAACAAAGAAAGACCCAATTCACAAAAGGATTAAAAAAATACAAACATCATCAGAGGTAGACCAGACCCTGGAAAAAGTGAAGGGACGTTTCCAAACTTAGTGCAGTTTTAGCAATGGACAGTACATGTGCGAGGCCCATTTTGTTAAATTGTTCATAGATTTAGAATGACCTGTCACACTCAAATGTTAATACATAATTATTGAATTCTATTACATGAAATAGGTAATTATAACTGGCCCATTGTGGTTCCTCCTAATTAAAGCAGAATTTTAGGTCTGCACAAAATTGGAAGTATGTAAGAAGGCCAGGAAATCTGAATCTTGGCACATTTCTTCTTTCTAGGAAAGGTTCACAGGTAGGATGGTAGGTGAGGAGCTGGTGGGCCAGAGAGAATGCATAAGCTGGCCACTGCACTGAGAGGGGCTCACGTAAAGTTCCTAGTGATCCAGCAGCTACTTTTTGTGGCTCTTCTAAGGAAAATGGTACTCATTCACAATGACTTTTTAAAGCAAATGACATCCTATTCAAAATTTCTTTTTAAAAATATGTCACCTCTGCTAGGAAGCAACCAAATTGCCCTACATCAGCATTCATCATTATTTTTTTATCTTCATTTCCTTGTTGTGTTTCTTTATGACACTTGATTATGCCTGTCCTGTATTAGAGTTTCTTGTTTGTAGTGTTGCTTACCTTTTCCTATTCAGTCTGCCTTAGGTATTCTCTTTGAGGGTGGAGGCTTGATCTCATTATTTGAATGCTTAACATATAGTTGATTATCAACAAATATTGAATAGAAAGCACAAAGAACACATAGAATAATTCAACATGATAGTTTTTTTTTTCACAGATTTCTTTTGTGAAAGCTAACAACTTCCTTGTCTTTATTGAGAAAAATGACTTTTCACCATGAGCATTCATGCATGCTCATAAAAGCAAGTTCTTATGAGATAGCCCCAGGAATAATACTGTCTTTTGAGTATCTGAAAAATAAATTATTCATGATTCTTGCACATTTCTTTTAATCAAAGAATTCTTCAATATGTCTTTGGAACTGGTTATGTAGTTTGGACATTCTCAAATCTGTCGAATTGACTTGAAGAGATTAAACAAACAAACAAAAACCAAAAAGGTTCCAGAGTCACTTCCCTGGAGTTTTGGATGTAGCAAGTTTGAGATAAGACTTGGAAATCTGTCATTTAAAAATACCTCTCCAAGTGTTTCTGATGAGAAGTCAGATCACATCCTGCCTCATATTGTGGAATAGGTGGTTAAAAAATCCCCAAAGCTCTGTTCTTCTCTTAGCGAAAAGTGTCAGTACTGATGTGTATGTTACGCCAGAAGTCTGCTCACCTCAGACCTTCCCTGAAGAATATGTTTGGTTTGCCTTCTCAGTGGCCGTCACACCAGACTGCATGAAAGAACAGACTGGCTGAAAAGCAAAATTTATATTTGGGAACAATATTAAAAACATAGGGCCAAAGAGAAAGCCATTTACAACAGATGACCATTCCATAGCTTAGATTTATCAGGACTTCTTTGCTTTCTGTTAACTAGACTGCCTGGTGAATTCTTCATGGCAAATAGCTCTAGGGTTTCCAGCGTTTCAAGAAAGTGATTTCTAGCCTCCTACACTCTAAGCCTTGCAAAGTGCAATCTGGTGTTGAGACAGGCCACTTAGAAAAGCTCTGCGCCTCAGGGAACAGCGCCATCTGCTGATGATTGAGGACATAGCCTACTTGAGAACAAGCATTTTCGGGAAAGCGGTAGATATTAATTATATATGTCCTGGCCTTTGCACCACAGCTGCTATAACACCTACTCCCAAGCACCAGGCATTCTTTCAGCTCACTTGGCGAGATTAGCCAGTATTAACTAATGGGTGTTTTTATTACTTAAATATGAACATCATTTATTGAATGCCATGGCTTAAGCCTTAGGTAGACAAACTCTGCCTATAGGTGCTCATGCATCAAACAGGAAAGCTCAGCACTACTGGACAAGGCATGACAGCTTTGCCCCGGTAACTTTAATGGTTTATGGACAGTGTTATAGGCATCTGGTTACAGGGGGCTATGGGAAATTTCATTTCCTTTTTTTCTTTAAGGCCCAACATCAGCAATCCCCAGCTAGTATGTGATACTCTGAAGTTTCAGCATGTGCCATTTCCTGCTGAACGAGTCTAACAGAGCAAAGCAGACCCCAGGGAAGCCCAATTTGGGGTACGTTAAATCTTTAAAGAAATGAGGTGCTATTTTTCCCACTGGTAGTTTATTTATGTATTTGTTTTAATGTTAGGGCTTATCCCTTCTAATATCCTCCCCAGGACCAGGAAAGGAAAATGTTAAAATCATGAAATGTAGAGAGAAGAAATACCCTATCTCTCTCTCTCTCTCTCTCTCTCTCTCTCTCTCTCTCTCTCTCTCTCTCTGTGTGTGTGTGTGTGTGTGTGTGTGTGTGTGTGTGTTCTAAACCAGGTCTTTGAAAGATAAACATTTGCTGTAGCAAAATGTTGAAAGTAAAAGTCATAAGCAAGTTTCATTACATTTTTCTAAAAATATTTGGCTTTCAAAATCAAACGCATTTAAAGTTTTCCTCCTTTTATTTTCTTAGTCATTTCAGCATATTGTAGAGAATTTCATTGTGCCATAATAATGTTATTTTTACACAGATTTTAACAGTAAAAATAAAGTTGGTGGACCTCACTGCCCTCCACAAGAGCTGAAAGTTAATTTCTCCGCCCTATTCTTCCCATACTTGTGAAGAAAATACCACATTTAAAATTAAAGGTCAGCACTTAAGCTCTTGTGAGGTCTTGTAATATTTGATCAGAGTTAAAAAAATCTATAGCATATATTACAAATAATATTTGAAATAAGTGCAGATGGGAATAATTAGAATTTTTCAGTTTGATTTTACTGTTTATAAAATATTTGAAGTAGGCTTATTTTTCTATATTTAAAATGTGTCTAATTCAATTTTCACTGTTGCAAGGACAGACATGGCATAAACACATTTTCATGAAAACTCATTATTTCCAAACCGGCAAAAGTTTAGACCATGTAAAGTTTAGGTACTTCAACTTAAAACATTGCAAATTTAAGTAAATGAAATATTGTATAATAATAAGAGTGAAATTTATCGATAACATTACTATGTAATGTTTTTGGTACTTTATGTGTAATAATTCATTTAATTGCTATAGCAACCTTCTAATCAAAACACAGCATCATAGGTAAAGATTATTCACAGATTACTTTTCAATTGAGGACACAGAAACGTCAGGTACGTTACCTAGGGATGAAAATATAGCTAGTATAGACATATTGAGATAATCCCTTTATATGCCCTAAGAATACCTCCTTAAATGTTCCCTATCAGATGTCTCATTTCATCTCATCATACTCCTAATCGTGAGATATTCCTGTCTGTCTGTCTGTCTGTCTGTCTGTCTATCTATCTATCTATCTATCTATCTATCTGACTGTCCATCAGCCCATCTATCTATCCACCATCCATCCCTACCTGCCTACTTACCTACCTACCTACCTACTGGTTGAGCATTCCTTATATGAAATGCTTGAGACCAGAAGTGTTTCAAATTTCAGATTTTAGAATATTTGCATATATATAATAAGATATCTTAGGGATGAAACCTAATTCTAAACATGAAATTCATTTGTTTCATATGTACTTTTTACACATAACCAAAAGGTAATCTTACACATTTTCAATAGTTTTGAACCAAAGTTTGGGTACATTGAACTATCAGAAAGCAAAGGTGCCACTATCTTGGCCACACTTGAGTACAATCTATGGTTGTTTGGCATCATCATCATTCCTGACTCAGAATTTATATGCCACCGAGAAGCAATTATTTTCTTATACGTACTTATTCATGCATAAGTACTTAACAGTAATATAACATACCATTGATACAATGAAAAAAAGATACTGTGTTCAAAGTAGCTAAGCAGCACGGTAGCATCACCAGATGCCTGTATGAGCTATTAAACAACAGCAACAATAAACACCAGCAGGCTTTCAGTCTTTACCTGTGGTGTGGTGCTGTGTTTTGATGAAAAGGTTACTGAAGCCTGTATTTTATCTCTTTAGATGAGAAGAAACATTAGAAGCAGTTGAGGGACCAGGAAGTTGGTCCTCTAGGGTGAGGGGACATTCTTCTAAATGTCCTGTTAAAATGTTAACTGTAGAGTCATCTGTGTCATCAGTAACTTTTTGTTTTGTCTTAGAAGCCTCTCTTTCATTTTATAAACTGAAATGATTCCTTCCTCTGATATTAACTACGAACAGACACTGCTCTAGTCCTTCAGTAAACCTATCACACATTTCAGCATGTCATCTATAAGTACTTTTTCTGTAGTGTTAACAAGTCATTTTCCTTGTCACTATTATCACAATCATCTAGACTCAGAATCATTTTGGTCTTCTCATCACTGACTAATGAATGAACAACTGGAGCCTCATTATTGATGTTAAAGAACTTCATTGATGTCCACTTCTTCCAGCTTATTGACAGATTCTGAAGGTAGAATTTTTGCATATATAAGAATATCTGACATTTTTCTTCTCATTTGACATAGTCGTAAGCCAGAGATTGTGCCAGGCATGCACAACTGTGCCGTTAGTCACTGACTTCCAAGCATTGGCAACAGAACCTATGGTATCCTAAACTTTTCAAAACCTTTCACACCCATAGTTCTGTTCTTTACTGCTGGCATGCTTTTCAAGAAAGTGTTTTTATATTTACTTTCCTTTAATCTGAGGATGCCCTGGTTACATGGCTAAATCAATGAAGTCACATTTGGAGGAAGGTACATGGCATAAACATAATCTTTGAGAATTCAGGGCCTTCCTGCAGTGAGCTCAAGAAAAGATGTCCCTAGCGATCCATGCTTTTTTGTTAGCATAATATTACACTGTTAAAAAATTCACTTCTAGAAAACAGTGAGGATGCAAGCTTCAGCCTATCACAGCAGGGTTACACTTACGTGTGCCTGCTGCCTTAACACATCCTAGCACAGTTATTCTGTCCTTGGCATCCTTAATTCTTACAGGAGCTATCTCATCAGCTATAGTCAGTGTCTTCTGGAGGCAATAACTCCAAAACAGTTGTTTTAGTAGCATTATAGATGTATTCTGGAGTCAGATTTTCATTACTAATGACCTTGACAAACTCATCAATGAGTTTCTCTGCTACTTCATGATCAGCAGATGCTTATCACCCAGAGCTTTAAACATGTTGTTGTAGAAAAAAAATGGGTCATTGTCACACAATTAGGAAGAGTTAGGCACACAGACACTTTTGGAAGGGTGAGGGAGAATAAGGTTTATTGGGTGAAAAAGGAAAAAAAAAACTCAGAAAAGTGAGAAGGGTTTCTATTAACAGGCCCCCATGTCACAGATGGAATCCCAAGTCATCATCCAGGAACCTGAGAGGCCAGGCTCCTCCTCCCTGCAAAAGGCAGGAACTTCCCAAGACTCCACCCTAACCTCCCAGTATGCAGGTGGGAATTACTGAGGAAGAGTAAGTTGATAAAAGGGCGAGCTTCATCGGGACGGCAGTCTGGTTTTTCAGCCTACAGGCTGTTTTAGGCTTGAAGGTGAAGTTTCCCTGGGGGATCCTTGGCTGCCTCCTGTCTCTATCAGTGACGTTTTTCAAATTTCTACAACCAGCATGCTGAAAACTTACAGTTTAATCTTCGGTTTACTGTGATAGATCTTTGCTTGTTTTATAATCAACATACTATTAATTTGTGTTCACTGCAATGCTTATGGATCCATTCTATCAATACACAATCAGGATCTTCATTTTTAGGTTTATGCAGTATTTTTTTTTTCTATTTTTTAATTCACTTCTGCTTATCACTTTCATCAAAGGTCCTGGCCTGATGGGACATTATGGGACACTGCCCTTGGTATGTTCTGCCGCACACATGCCATTTCATTTTCCTTTGTGGGAAAGCCTCCATGAGGGAATGTGGGCATGTACAGAGAAGATATGTCAAAACTGAAGGGAGGTGGGAGGGTTTTATTTCCCCCATGTGGATACTGAATAAACTGTGTGCACTTGGCATTTTGATTGCAACATGTCATGTGGTCAGGTGGGGAATTTTCTTCTTGTGACATTATGTCTGTGTTCAAAATATTTTGAATTTGGAAGATTTTCAGATTTTGGATTTTTAAAAAATTGTACTTTAAGTTCTGGGGTAAATGTGCAGATCTTGCAGGATTGTTGCATAGATGCACACATGCCATAGTTGTTTGCTGTCTCCATCTCCCCATTACCTACATCAGACATTTCTCCCAGTGTTAGCCATCTCCAACCTCCCCGCTCCCCACTGTCCCTCCCCAGCCCCCCACCCCACAACATACCACAGTGTGTGATGTTCGCCTCCCTGTGCCCATGTGTTCAGCACTCACCTATGAGTGAGAACATGCAGTGTTTGGTTTTCTGTTTTTGTGTCAGTTTGCTGAGAATGATGGTTTCCAGATTCATCCATGTCCCTACAATGGACATGAACTCATTGTTTTTTATGGCTGCATAGTCTTCCATGGTGTATATGTGCCACATTTTCTTTATCCAGTCTATCATTGATGGGCATTTGGGTTGGTTCCAGGTATTTGCTATTATGAACAGTGCCACAATAAACATACATGTGCATGTGTCTTTGTAATAGAACGATTTATAATCCTTGGGGTATATACCCAGTAATGGGATTGCGGGGTCAAAGGGAATTTCTGTTTCTAGATCCTTGAGGAATCACTACACTGTCTTCCACAATGGTTGAATTAATTTGCACTCCCACCAACAGTGTGAAAGTGTTCCTATTTCTCCACAGCCTCTCCAGCATCTGTTGTCTCTAGCTTTTTAAATGATTGCCATTCTAACTGGCATGAGATGTGGTTTTGATTTGCATTTCTCTAACGACCAGTGATGATGAGCATTTTTTCATTTGTTTGTTGGCTGCATAAATGTCTTCTTTTGAAAAGTGTCTGTTCATATCCTTTGTCCACTCTTGAATGGGTTTGTTTGTTTCTTGTAAATCTGCTTTAGTTATTTGTAGATTCTGGATATTAGCCCTTTGTCAGATGAATAGATTGCAATTTTTTTTTCCCATTCTGTTGGTTGCTGGTTCACTCTAATGATTGTTTCTCTTGCTGTGCAGAAACTGTTAAGTTTAATTAAATCCCATTTGTCTGTTTTGGCTTTTGTTGCCATTGCTTTTGGCGTTTTAGTTATGAAGTCCTTGCCTGTGTCTGTGTCCTGAATGGTATTGCCTGCGTTTTCTTCTAGGGTTTTTATGGTATTAAGTCTTATGTTTAAATCTTTAATTTGTCTGTAGTTAATTTTAGTGTAAAAGCTATTTATGACAAACCCACAGCCAATATCACATTTAATGGGCAAAAACTAGAAGCATTACATTTGAAATCTGGCACTAGATAAGGGTGCCCTATCTCACCATTCCTATTCAACATAGTATTGGAAGTTCTAGCCAGAGCAATCAGGCAAGAAAAAGAAATAAAGGGTATTTAGTTAGGAAAAGAGGAAGTCAAATTGTCTCTATTGGCAGATGACATGATTGCATATTTAGAAGACCCCGTCATCTCAGCCCAAATCTCCTTAAGATGATAAGCAACTTCAGCAAAGTCTCAGGATCAAAATCAAGGTACAGAAATCACAGGCATTCCTTTACACCAATAACAGACCAACAGAGAGCCAAATCAAGAGCGAACTCCAATTCACAATTGCTACAAAGAGAATAAAATACCTAGGGATACAACTAACAAGGGATGCGAAGGACCTCTTCAAGGAGAACTACTGACCACTTCCCAAGGAAATAAGAGAGGACACAAACAGATGGAAAAACATACCATGCTCATGGTTAGAAAGAATTAATATTGTAAAAATGACCATACTGCCCAAAGTAATTTACAGATTCAATGCTACCCCCATCAAGCTACCATTGACCTTCTTCACAGAACTGGAAAAAACCACTTTAAACTTCATATGAAACCAAAAGAGAGCCTACATAGCCAAGACAATCCTAAGCAAAAAGAACGAAGCTAGAGGCATCATGCTACCTGACTCTAAACTATACTACAAGGCTACAGTAATCAAAACAACAAGGTACTGGTACCAAAACAGATATATAGACCAGTGGAACAGAACAGAGGCCTTGGAAGCAATGGTACACATCTACAACCATCTGATCTTTGACAAGCCTGACAAAAACAAGTAATGGGGAAAGGATTCCCTATTTAATAAATGGTGTTGGGAAAACTGGCTAGCCATGTGCAGAAAGCTGAAACAGATTTTGGATTTTCAGATTAGGAATGCTCAACCTCTTTCTCTATCTTACCAACCTACCTACCTATGTATCTGCCAATCAGTATAGACAGATAGATATGACATAGGTACATGCATACATATGCAACAGTCCCCAACCTTTTTGGCACCAGAGACCAGTTTTGTGGAAGACAATCTTTCCATGAGATGGAGAGTGGAGAGGGATATGGTTTGGGGATGAAACTGTTCCACCTCAGAACAACAGGCGTTAGATTCTCATAGGGAGTTCGCAACCTGGATTCCTTGCTTGTAGAGTTCATAATAGGGTCTCTGCTCCTATGAGAATCTAATGCCATTCTGATCTGACAGTAGGTGGAGCTCAGGCTATAATGCTTGCTTGCCTGCTGCTCACCTCCTGCTGCGCTGTCTGGTTCCTTATAGGCCACAAACCAGATGTTGGGGACCCCTGGGTTAGAGAAAGAGAGACACAGAGAGAATGAATATGAAGAGGGATGTTTTCAAATAGCTGGAAGAGAGGTTATTGAATGTTCTCAGCACAAAGAAATGAAAATGTTTGAGTTGATGGATATGTGAGTTACCCTGACCTGATCATTATACATTGTATATATCACAACATCACTGTGTACCCCATACACATATACCCCTTGTCACATATTATGTGACAGTTAAATAATTTCTTAAAAAGGAGAATAATGAAAAAATATAAGTGTGCTATTTCCTTTTTTCCTTTCTGCATATTATCTTCTTCTTGATTGGCCTACTTGATTAATCATCTCCTAGAGGCTGATAATCAGATTTGGTTCCTGCCCTCTAAGATCTGTCAGTTTCATAAACTGAGTCACACATGCAAATACTAATAGCTTTAAAGTGCTGCATGTTAGAATATGTTCCCTTCACTGGAAATGAATTGGAACAAGTTCTTCCACACTGTGGTGTGGGGCAAAGAGGAAAGGCTTTCATGGAAGAGACAGCATTTGCTTGGTTTGGCAGATAGAAATAGGAGGAGCGTGTTTCACTGAGATTTAGGAGCCCAGTGGACTGCCTGCATGGTGGTAGCGGAAGCATGAGTGAAATACACAGGAAGAGAATTTCAATAAATAGGTGAGAGGTGGGGGCAATTAACATCCTTAAATTCTGCTTAGAAAACAAAAAAAAATGGCTGAGAAAAGACTATTTATATATAAGCATTATCTGATATGTGAGCCATGCGTACAATTGTAAATATCCTCGCAATGGTCACATTAAAAAGAAACAGGTAAAGTTAGGTTTCAAATGTATTTTATTTAAACTTATATAAAAATATTATCATTTAACGTGTAATAAATATACAAATTTATGTTTTGCATTCTTGATTTTGTACTTTGAAATCCAGTGGGTATTTTATACTTACAGGGTATCTCAGTACTAAAGAACCACAAGTGCGCAATAACAACACCCTGTGGTTTGTGGCTACTACACTGAATGTCACAGATTTAGACAACAGCAAAAAGATGTGTGTAGAGAAGTGGAACTAGAAGTCAGATTTTGGGGAATTAGGGGAGAGTGGTTGGTAAAGACATAGGGACAGACAGTGTGCATTACTTTTTTCCAAACACTTGGAGAGTAAAACATGACATTATTATTTTATTCTCTCTTAAAGATAACTGAGATGATAATATATTTCATGGAAAGGGTCAAGAAACAACAACAAGAAAAAGAGAAATGGGTGATATGAGGAGGAAGTTATGAAGCCAGCATTCCATGCTGAGGGTAAGACCTAGAGGGTCTGGGACTACTAATGCTAGTCTTTTTGTTCTAAGTTTGGAAATGGACTACAATTTACTGTCACTACCAGCCATGTCTGGTGATAATGCAGTCAGCTTATCAGCTCTTACCTTTAACAGGATCACTACCCAAACAAATTACCTTCTTATGGGCATCAGGGTTTGCAATCCTTGGGAGACAGAGGACTCCATTGAGGGCATGGTTGGCAAGTTTAGTTTGATAAATGAGAAATTTCTTCTTTTATATGAGAAAAGAAGATGACTGGTTGTGAATGTATAAGTTTTATTCTAAAAATACAAAGTATTAGAAGATATCTTCTCTTTTCATTAATTGTCAGATTCCACTGGTCATTCATTTATCTACCAATTCTTCAACAATACAAAATATTTTTGAACTTTTATAATTTATTCCTGAAACTTACATTCAGTGCAATCATTCTTTCCTTCTTTCATTTAAATCCTTAATTGAACCCTCTTTCTTCCTTTCTTTTCTTTACTTTTCCATTGTTCTGACTAACTTAGGGCAAATTTTGAAGTTAGTGAAATTGATTTTGGGTGTTTTTCTGTCTCATCTACCCTCTGTTCTCTAGCACTAACTTGTACTTTTTTGACCTTGCTGTAAAATCCAAGTCTTAGCCACTACTATTAACACTGCCACCACCATCTTTTCCATTCCCACAATCATTAACAACACCTGAATTCTTTTTGTCTGGTTCTATTTTTCTCAGCCTCATTAGATATTAGACAAAAAAACCAAAGTGAATTAATATAAACATACTGCTATGGTCTGAATGTTTGTGTTCTCCCATATTCATATTTTGAAACCTAATTTCCAATATGATATTATTAGGTGGTGGGGCTTTTGGAAGGAAGGTGATTAGGTCATGAAGGCTCAGCCCTCATGAAGAAGATTAGTCCATGTATAAAGGAGGCTCTAGAGAATTGCCTCACTCTTCCCTCCAAGTGAGTTTATAGCAAGAAAGTGCCACCTGGAAATTAGCAGGCAATGCTCACCAGACCCTGTGTCTGACAGCATGTTGATCTTGGATTTTTCAGCCTTCAGATCTGTGAGAAGTAAATTTCTATTATTTGAGCCACTTAGACTGTAGTATTCTGTTACAGAAGATTGAACAGTCTAAGATACCTATTAATGATTTTGATGCCCCTAACTTTACCAAAAGCATTGGTGTCATAAAAAGAGAATGATCATGAATACAAATGGATCTTTATATTTTTTTTAAAAAAAGAATGATGACAATGTTTTTCACCAACATTTTATATTTTCAGACATAAGCCAAGTTGAATAAATTTTACAGTAAACACTTGTGTACCAACTACCTAGATTCTAACATGAACATTTGTCTATATTGCTTTTTTCACAAAAATATCCATTTATGTATCCCTCCATTTTTCCATAATTCATCTTAGTTTTTTGTACATTTTAAAATAAATTGCAGACATCAGGATGCTTTCCCCTGAACACTAAGCAAGCATATTATCAACTACATTTCAACATCTCTTTTGAAATGGAATGGAATAGTAAGCATGTTTTGTTGCATTTCGATAAATGCATAGACCTGTTTAACCAAACCTCTATCAAGGTAGAGAAAATTACCGTCATCTCAGGAAGTTCTCTAAGAGCAATTTTCTGATGTTTTTGCACCATAGATTTATTCTAGAATTTTATGTAAATGAAGCTTATTGCACTCAACATAAGATTTCTAAGACTCAGACAATGATATAGACAGTGGTGCTTTCAAGTTGGCAGCAGTTTTGCTCGTGTTCTGGAGTCTGCCCTCCCATAGGAACTCACTGCTCCTCCGCTTAGCTCTTTTTGCTCCTCTTCCTACTCCCTGCTCAGTTTGTATTTCCTTTTTTTTTTTTCTAGTAAATACGGTTTCTTTTAAAGTTCTAGATGTCATCATTGCTCTTACTTTGCATTTCTACAACGGCTTGTACAGCATTAGGATGCTCACACATCAGGTGGAACAATGTTTTATTCTTTATCATTTAACTAGTAATACTAGTTTTTCCTTTTGGGATGACTTCATTGAGTATATATTAAAAAGAATGGAAAATAGCTAAAAGAAAAGAACATGTGTGATGAATCTGTGACCTGATGATGTCTTATTGAGGCTGGGAGCGTTCAAGGTCTGAGATCATCTGGTTTGCTCAGGGCCAGAGCAGCAGCATACATCGTTTCAAAATAAAGTAAGTTATCACTTGTCTCTGGCCAGAATTGGTCAAGATCATGGGGTAGGTGACAAATGTGGCCTACCTCCTGTGACACAGGTATTGATATATGGCAAGGAGCAACTGATCTCTGCTAAGAGATGGCATGTACCAGAGAGGGGCTATGGCAGTAGATGACTGTCCACCAAGCAGTGTGTAATTCAAGGGATGTCTTCAATGTCAAGAAATTACCTTTGACATTATAGATTGGCCAGTGCCTTCATGTTATATCAGACCGTTACATTAGGAAAAGTCAATCTTTCTAGATGAATAAGGGAAACTATCCTAGAAACCTAACCTGTAATCTCAAGAAATGAAAAGTAAAATGCCCACCAGTAGTATTTCAGAAGCCTTAAACTTGATATTTTCTTGAGCATCTTGTTCCCTGTTTAATGGTCACAGTTCAAATATTATGATTTACAAATGTATGTAGGGGTATGTTTTATATGTTATACATATTAATCAATTTTCATTTTTTCTTAAACTTTTTTCATGAAATTAAAGTCTGTCACAATACTATATTTTTTATTTGTGGCTAGAGTAGGTGTCTTTGCTTCCTTTGTGATCTCTTTGTTCATGTAAGAAGGGTTGTATTAAAGTAAAATCATAACTGTAGTTACATCTTAAAATTAGAAATGGTCATACTCCTGTAAACAACTGCAACAAATGTAGATTACGCTGGAACCGTAAACCTCAGACTTGTGGGTATTTTCTTCTTCATGTTTTAATAAAAATACTGGAAAGGAAAGGTTTAAACTCACTAAAGTTATTTTGAGAAAATCAATTTCCATAAATACATTTTATTGCTCAGTCATAAATTTATACTTCCCTTTCTCTCACTGCATAATTGGTTGGTTTCCTGTGTACAGTTTAGCTCCATCATTCATGTTTTCATAGGAATTTTATCCCTCGTATTTGCCTGGTCCAGCCTTTCTTTCTTTCTTTTTCATTCATTAAGCCTTTTAAAAAATTATTTAATTTTTATTTTAAGTTCTGGGGTACATGTGCAGGATGTGCAGGTTTGTTACATAGGTAAATGTGTGCCATGGTGGTTTTCTGCACCTATCAACCCATCACCTAGGTATTAAGACCAGCATGCGTTAGCTATTTTTCCTAATGCTCTACCTCCCCATGCCCTCCCCTCCCCAACAGGGCACAGTGTGTGTTGTTACCCTCCCTGTGTCCATGTGTTCTCATTGTTCAGCTCCCACTTATAAGGGAGAACATGAGGTGTTCTGTTTTCTGTTCTTGCATTAGTTTGCTGGAGGATAATGGCTTCCAGCTCCATTCATGTCCCTGCAAAGACATGATCTCTTCTTTTTATGGCTGCATAGTATTCCATGGTGTATATATACCACATTTTCTTTATCCAGTCTGTCCTTCATGGGCATTTGAGTTGATTCCATGTCTTTGTTACTGTGATTAGTGCTGCAATGAGCATATACATGCATGTGTTTGTATAATAGAATGATTTATATTCCTTCGGGTATATTCCCAGTAATGGGCTTGCTGGGTCAAATGGTATTTCTGGTTCTAGAACTTTGAGGAATTGGCACACTGTCTTCCACGATGGTTGAACTAATTTAAATTTTTTATTGGCTATTCTAATTTACTGTTTTTTAATTTACTATTTCTCTGCAACTTTGCCAGCATTTCTGATTTGACTTTTAATTCGCCATTCTGACTGGCATGAGAATAGTATCTCATTGTGGTTTTGATTTGCAATTCTCTAATGATCATTGATGTTGAGATTTTTTTTCATGTTTGTTGGCCTCATGAATGTCTTTTGAAAGTGTCTTTTCATGTCCTTTGCCCACTTTTTAAAGTTTTTTTTCTTGTAAATTTTTTTAAGTTCCTTGCAGATTCTGGATATTAGACCTTTGTCAGATGGGTAGATTGCAAAAACTTTCTCCCACTCTGTAAGTTTTCTCTTTGCTCTGATCATAGTTTCTTTTGCTGTGCAGAAGCTCTTTCATTTAATTAGATCTCATTTGTCAATTTTTGTTTTTGTTGCAATTGCCTTTGGTGATTTCATCTTGAAATCTTTGCCTGTGTCTATGTCCTGTCTGGTATTACCTACATTTTCTTCTAGGATTTTTACAGATTCGATTTTACATTTAAATCTTTAATCCACCTTGAGATAATTTTTATATAAGGTGTAAGGAAGGGATCCAGTTTCAGTTTCTGGCATATGGCCAGCCACTTCTCTCAGCACCATTTATTAAATAGGGAATCCTTTCCCCATTGCTTGCTTTAGTTAGGTTTGTTGAAGATCAGATGGTTGTAGATGTGTAGTCTTATTTCTGAGTTCTCTATTCTGTTCCATTGGTCTATGTGTCTGGTTTTGTATCAGTACCATTCGTCTAGCCATTCTTTTACTAAAAAGCTGCAGCTCTTCACTACCTGAAGAATAAAATCCAAAATTCTTAGTATGGCATTCAGGGCTTTCCAGAAGCTGGCACCAAACTGTTTTTCTAATTTTACTTATGCTCCAGTATTTCTTCCCAGTTTCCTTCCACTTCCTTCTCAGTTCCCACCCTTCTTGCATTCTTCGTTATTTCTGTGTACAGTAACTTTTTTGGGAGTACAGTTTTATAACAGTATAGTTAGGGGAGTGTATATCCATCTACTTATGTTACTGGTGGCTTCTGGGTCAGGAAATGATCTATAACCTACCCACTTATTCTTTTGATATAGATGACCTACCCATTCACCTTTTTAAAGAATGTTAGTAAATTGTGAGAAAATAAGTATCACATAAATTTTACCATCTTAACCATTTTTAAGTGTTGCCGCATAGTGGCATTAAGCACATTCACATTGTTGTTCAATCATCACTACCACTGATCTCGAAAATATTTTGATCATACCACACTGAATCTCTGAACCCAGAAAACAATAACATCCCATTCTTCCCTTCTCCCAGGCTCTAGTAAATTTTACTTTCTGTCTTTATGGATTTAACTACTCTAGGTACGTCACATATATGGAATCATACAATATTTGATATTTCACTTAGCATAATGTGTTCAAGTTTCATCCACATTGTAGCATGTATCAGAATTTCATTACTTTGCATAAGATTTCCTGTGTGCACAAAGCACATTTTTTTTTAACCATTTATCTGTTGGTGGAAATTTGAACAGTTTTCATCTTTTGGCTATTAGGAATAATGTTGCTATGAACATTGGCATACAAATATCTATTCAAGTCCTGGCTTTCAAATTTTTTTCATGTAAGTGGAATTGCTGAATCAAATTGTACTTCTGCATTTAATTTTTTGAAAACCGTAATTTTATAAAAACATACTGTTTATCATAATGGTTGTCTGTACTAGGTAACGTTTCAGCCAACAATGCACAAGGCTTCCGATTTATTCACATTCACACCAACACATATTATTTTTCTTTTCCAGTCATAGCCATTTTAATAGATTTGAACTTGTATCTGATGATTCTTATGTATATTTCCCTAATGATTAGTGATATTGAGCATATTTTTACATGCTTATTGACCACCTGTATGTCTTTTTTAAAGAAACATCTATTCAAGACCCTGACTCATTTTTCAAACGGGCTTTGGTTTTTGTTGTTGAATATTAATTGTTCTTCATATATTCTGGATATCAGTCCTGTATCAGCTATGTGCTTTATAAATATTTTTCTCTCATTCTGTGAGTTGCCTTTTCAATCTGCTAGTTAGTGCATTTTGATGCAAAACTTTTCTGATTTTGATGAAGTCCAATTTATTGATTTTATTTTCCTTTCATTGCCTGTGCTTTGGTGTCTTATGCAAGGAATAATTGCAAAATCCAGGGTCACGGAATTTCCCCTCAATGTTTTAATATAAGAGTTTTCTATGTTAAGCTCTTATGTTTAGGTCTTTGGTCCATTTGTAATTAATTTTTGTTATGGGACTTAAGGGAGAGACCAATTTCATTCTTTTGTATGTGGACATCCAGTTTTCCCAGCACCATTGTTAAAAATATGGTCTTCCTTTTTAAACGAATTTGGTATTCTTGTTAAAAATTATTTGATTACATCTTCAAGGGTTTATTTCTGAGTTCTCTGTTCTCCCCTATCTGTGAAAATCTCTGTATTTATGCAAGCAGTGTGCTGTTTTTATTACTGCAGCTTTATAGTAAATTTTGAAATCAGAAAGTGTGAGCCCTTTAACTTTTTCAAAATAGTTTTGACTATTTAGGATCTCTTGATATTCCACACATATTTTCAAATGGAATTTTTTTCTATTGCTACCAAAAAATCATTGGGATTTTGATAGGGATTGCAGTGAATTTGTAGGTAGCTTTAGGTAGTATTGACATCTTAACAACATTAATTACTCAATTCATAAATACAGCATGTCTTTTCATTTATTTGTCTTCTTTGATGTTTATCTTTTTAAAAATTATACTTTAAGTTCTGGGGTACATGTGCAGACCATTCAGGTTTGTTACATAGGTATACATGTGCCATGGTGGTGGTTTGCTGTATCCATCACTCCGTCATCTACATTAGGTATTTCTCCTAATGCTATCCCTTCCCAATCCTCCCACCCTCTGCTATTCCTCCCCTAGCCCCCAGGCCCTGGTGTGTGATGTTCCCCTCCCTGTGTCCCTATGTTTTCATTGTTCAACACCCACTTATGAATGAGAACATAAGTTCAACACCCACTTATGAGTGTTTGATTTTCTGTTCTTATGTCAGTTTGCTGAGAATGATGGTTTCCAGTTTCATCCATGTCCCTGCAAGGACATAAATTCATCCTTTTTTATGGCTGCATAGTCTTCCATGGTGTATATGTGCCACATTTTCTTTGTCCAGTCTATCATTGATGTTGATGGACATTTGGGTTGGTTCCAAGTCTTTGCTGTTGTGAACAGTGCCTCAATAAACATACATGTGCATGTGTCTTTATAATAGAATGATTTATAATCCTTCGGGTATATATCCAGTGATGGGATTGCTGGGTCAAATGGTATTTCTATTGCTAGATCCTTGAGGAATCACCACACTGTCTTCCACATTGTTGAACTAATTTATACCCCCACCAACAGTGTAAAAGGGTTCCTATTTCTCCACATCCTTTCCAGCATCTTTTGTCTCCTGATTTTTTAATGATTGCCATTCGACCTGGTGTGAGGTGGTATCTGAATATGGTTTTGGTTTGCATTTCTCCAATTACTAGTGATGATGAGCTTTTTTTCATATGTTTGTTGACTGCATAAATGTGTTCTTTTGAAAAGTTTCTTTTCATATCCTTTGCCCAGTTTTTGATGGGGTTGTTTGTTTTTTCTTGTAAATTTGTTTATGTTCTCCATAGATTCTGGATAGTAGCCCTTTGTCAGATAGGTAGATTGCAAAATTTTTTTCCCATTATGTTGGTTGCCAGTTCACTGTATTGATAGTTTCTTTTGCTGTGCAGAAGCTCTTAAGTTTAATTAGATCCCATTTGTCTATTTTGGCTTTTGTTGCCAATGCTTTTGATGTTTTAGTCATGAAGTCCTTGTCCATGCCTATGTCCTGAATGGTATTGCATAGGTTTTCTTCCAGAGTTTTAATGATGTTAGGCCTCATGTTTAAATCTTCAATCCATCTAGAGTTCATTTTTTTATATGGTATAAGGCAGGGGTCCAGTTTCAGCTTTCTGCATATGGCTAGCCAGTTTTCCCAACACCGTTTATTAAACAGGGAATCCTTTCCCTGTTGCTTTTTTGTCAGGTTTGTCAAATACCAAATGGTTACAGTTGTATGGCATTCTTTCTGAGGCCTCTGTTCTGTTCCATTGGTTTATATCTCTGTTTTGGTATCAGTACCTTGCTGTTTTGATTACTGTAGCCTTGTAATGTTTGAAGTCAGGTAGCATGATGCCATTTTTTCCCTTAATGTTTTATAGTTTTTTGTCTGCAAGTTTTTAACTCTTTCATTAAGTTGATTCCTAAGTATTTTATTTTTTGATGGTATTATAAATGAAGTTTCTTTCTATATTTCCTTTTCTAATTACTCATTTTTAGTTTATAGAAATACAACTGGTTTGTTTCTTGGTTTTGTATACTGCTAGATATGTTATTGAATTTCTTTATTCTAATAGTTTTTGTGAACTTTTCAGTGTTTTCTACATGTAAGATTGTGTTATCTGTGAGCAAATATAATTTTACTGTTGGATGGGTTTTATTTATTTTTTGTGCCTAATTGCTCTGGCTAAAACATCTAATACTATGCTGACTCTAAGTGTTAAAGCAAGCATCTTTGTCTTGTTTCTGATCTTAGAAGTAAAGCTTCCAATTCCTCAACATTGAGTGTGACGTTATTTGTAGGTTTTTCATATGTGGTCTTTATTTTATTGAAGTAATTTCCTTTTGTTCTCATTTTGTTGAGTGTTTTTATCATGAGGGATATTGAAATTTATAAAATGCTTTCTGTATGTTTATTGGTATTCTTATGCTTCCCCTCTTCATTGTATGAATGTGGCGTATTACATTTATTCATTTTCATATGGTGAACCATCTTTGTATCTCTCAATAAATTTCACTTGGTTATGGTGTATATGCTACTGAATTCAGTTTTCTAGTATTTTGCTGAAGATTTTTACATCAATATTTACAACATATATCTTGTAATATCTTTGTCTGGCTTTGGTATCAGGGTAGTCTTGGCCTCATAGAATGAGTTAGAAAGTGTTTCCTCTTCTTTAGAGGAGTTTGGAGAGAACTGTTGTTATTTCTTCTTTAAGTGTTTGGTAGAATTCACCAGTGAAGCCATCAGGTCTAGGGTTTTTCTTTGTTAAAAGCTTTTTGATTATTAATTCATTCCCCCCTACTGGTTTAGATGCATTTAGATTTTCTATCTCTTTATAATTGATTCTTGGTATATTTCTATGACTTTCACATTTTATCTAGATTAGCCAATTTGTTGACATACGGCTGTTCATAATGCTGTCTTAAAATCCTTATTAATATAGATTTGGTAATGATATTCCTACCTTCATTTCTGATTTTCCTTGAGAGTAAACATGACACTTTATAAAAATATTTGGCCAGATGGGATATTGAACAGGACAAGAGAGTGGAAAGGAAAAATAAGACACATTTAGTTCTGAATTTTTGTCTGCACTCAGGCAAAAGAGGTGATGAGCATCC
The DNA here is from genome assembly GCF_001604975.1 of Cebus imitator. Taxonomy (NCBI): domain Eukaryota; kingdom Metazoa; phylum Chordata; class Mammalia; order Primates; family Cebidae; genus Cebus; species Cebus imitator. The sequence continues at coordinate 5,525,960 of NW_016107346.1, read as the reverse complement.
CCAACACCTGTATCCAGGTACATGTCCCCAAACAGGAATCTTTGAACCCAAAAGTGAGATGGGTCAAAGACCAGTATTGTTCATGATCTGTATATTAATAAGATCAACTTTTGTTACTGAAATATTGTGACTTGAACTGATGGCTTTTTGCCTCCAGTTTATTATCTTCTCAAGTATTTTGAAGGCAACATATGTGGCTGAGACAACCCATGAGGACCTCTGGCTAGATTACTGGTAATTCTTGAAAGAGAAAAACATGAAAGAGGCTTCAGTTTTTCCTTTCTTTTCTCCATAGATTCCCATTTTTATCTCCTGTTTGTATTTCACAGAGCACTAAGAAGGCATCAGTGAAACGCCTAATAAATACCTAGTATTTCTCAAAGTCAAAAGTTTCACAACTCAGCACTCCAGGAAGTCTGATTTCATTGCTTGTTTATACTTTTCCCCCGTTTACCTTAACCAGTGGTGTCTTTTGCCAAATTTAAATGAAATTTGCCCCTCATAGGATTTCAGCTTGAAACTGAATTCAGAAGCCAGAAAGACTTAAAAGCATGTGTTTTAAATGCTACACAATGTATCTATTCTTTTAAGTGGAAGTTTCATAGTATTCAAAGCCAGGTATATAAAACAAATTGCAACATATTTCCTCAAGCAACCACTTAGAGATCATACCAAATGAACTTAATAAATATGTTTTACATTTTTAATGAGTAACATGGAATGTGCTTAAGTGGTTCAATTTATCAGAAATTTTTTTCAGATAAACTTCCTACCAGCTTCCTCCAGTACAAAACGCTTTTTATTTTCTTTTTAAAGCAAAGTTTATGCCCTCCCCCGACGCCACCTTTTTTAAGCTCTTTCAGGTGGTGGAAGGTCTGAGGATCATTTGCACTAATTATTTTTAGTTCTTCCTCATATAACACCTGAAGAGGACATTGTATTTATGGGAACCAAATTACTTAGAAATATTTCCAAGGTCTTTAAGCAGAGGTCAGTACACACATTAGCTGGGGGCAAAAGGAATATTCAAGCCTAGGCATCCCTTTTGAATTCACAGCTGGGATTTATGCAGCTCCATGCTGTTGGCCTGGTCCCCTTGGTTACCCTCCACCTTGCTCATAATATCCAGACAGCATGTCAGGGCCCATCTCATCTCCACATATCAATAGATGTTTGTGGAGGATCAGCTGTTCCCATGGTACCTGGGCTCTGGGAATTGCGTCGGAATGTGCTATGTTTCCCAGACTCTAGGTTCTCAGCAACTGCTCATATTCCATCTTGAGTCGCTGCGCCTACTGAGTCTTTCTAGGATTCTGTGTTGCTGCATTGACATTTTCACACTCGGGTCCTAACTCCTGATTACAAGCTGCTGGGATTAAGAAATTCCTCCCAGAGACCTGGCTGTACTTGCCTTAATTGCCCATTTGTTCTTCTCTGTGTTGATTTTCATTTGCTTCCCCTTTAGGGTAATTGTGAAAGAAGCATTAGTTATTACTTTCCTCATTCTAAATTACTGTGATAAGATTTTTGGACTTGTGCTACTTCCACTGGAGAAAATGTAGAACTTTATTATCTTGCTAGAAAAGACCACCTTGCATGTTTTTCATCTTAAGTAGAGGTTTAGTAGCTTGTAAAAATCCCAAACTGGATGGCTGTGCATCTCATGTAACAGTAAATATACTACAGAAATGTTTTTGAATAAAATGATGGATACAATATAAATAATAAGACATTTGAAACAAGCATTTTATTAAAATAAAAAGGCTTACCTTGAATCATGAATATGCTTTCTAGATAGTTACTTATATAAGAAATATTTAACTCCTCAACTTTGAAAAATATATATGTTGTGTGATAGCTCTTTGGTTTAAATCTGAAATGAGAATTTAAAAAAGAGGAATAAATGAGGAAAATTTGGGATAAAGAGACGTAGATTTAATAAAATTAGCATGGGAATTGTTGAAAATACAGATTCCTAGTTTTGACCCTTGGTAGAGTGAATTACTACACAGGAAAGAGAAAGACAAAAATAAAAACAAAAAGCTGAGATGCATAAATACATTTAAATTTTAGTTAGAAATAATTTTTAAGTGTATGTTCTAAATATTATGGAACATACTTATATTTTTTTCACTGTTTATGTAGAATTCAAATTTAATTGGGTATTTTGTATTTTATCTGTCAGTTTTAACCACTAGAGATTTCAATTCAGTCCTGGTGGGTGGGGGCCAAAACTGGTGTACTTTTTATAAGCTAAACTCTGCATGAATTCTAATGAGAAGTCAGGTTAGAAAACCACTAGCTTATTGTTTCACAATGGAAGACGGGCACACACACACACACCCACCCCCCCCACCCACCAACCCACCCCATGGTGATTTGCAAGTCTATGCTTCTGATAGATTCATTCTACAAGTGAAAAAAATATATCTATTATCTGAAGTAAAGAGAGAAACCAAAATTCACCAGATCTTGCCATGGGGATCCTGGTAGAGGTGGCAAAGTACTTATGCATTTTCCAACTTATAGAATGCACTACAGACTGACAGAATTATCCTCATCCTCATCATCATTTTTTTGGCTGGCTACCTTAAAATTTTGTTGTCAAATATGGTTGGTTACAATTGGATATTCTTGTTAACTTTTATGATTGTTAGTTACCATGAGGGTTTAAGTAAAACCCAACATATAATATATGGTCAACTAGCTTTTAAAAACAGAATACAATAGAACACACAACAATTAATTTAACCTTCGTATAAATTAGTTGATTTAATTCATTCACCGTGTATCTATTAAGTGCTTGACATGTTGCAATGCTGGGGACAAATTGCAAATTAGATAGATCCCCAACTCTCCAGGCACTTAATGGTTTAGAGTCACAACAGTTTCCTGCAGGACTTTAAGTCTCACATGATATGTTGATTAGCATAGAACTTTGTATACAGTATTCCAAAGTAGTAGAACACCTGGTTTCAAGAAGCCTATCTCATTACAAAAAAAAAAAAAAAAGAGAAAAAAGTCCTCTACATTTTAAAATGTAGTAGCCTTAATATAAAGCTTCATAAAGGGGAAATCCCTTTTATGCCCTGTTGAGGTTGCATGGTTTGGGAAGAGGAAGATGACTTTAAAACTCTGTAATTACTGGATTTATTTAATTAAGGACTAGTTACAGCATTTAGTACTAAATGACATGTTTTTATTGGTCATTATCATATAAAACTTTTGCCAGATTCTTTTTTCTATTGAAGTATCCATTGCAAGCATTGTAATATGGAAGGGCTGTGCTACATGATGTGAGTCATGCTCATCAGGACAGGTGGGGGAACGGCAGGTGCCTTGGTGTAGAAGATCCAGCTCAGTGTGCAGCCATTTCAGGAAGACTTTTCTGACCACCCACTTTGAGCTCTCCTTTTTCAAACTTCCATACTACTTCCACTGAACTGGCTACTTTAATGTTCCAAAAATCTCTTAGCAATCTTAAAGTGAGAATAATATTCAGGAGTGAGAAGGAGCAAGCACCACATTATAGACATGTTTAGAATTTCCAACAGAGTTTCCCTCATCTAGATGCAGCCCCTGAGTCTTCTATCACCTGGGTGTTTGGCCTGGATGTCACTTTGAAGATCATAACACAGAAGTAAGCCTTGTGGAAGCAAGTGCCTTTCACAGCACCATGGGTGTGCCCTGAGAAACAGCTGAATACAAGGTAAAAGCTCAGTGTGCCAGGATGAGTGAGGATTTAGGGGTAATTATTCTTTCTGGTTCACTGGAAAATGTCTTTCTGAAAATTAAATCTATTACAATATGAAAGTTGCTTTGCTTAGTATTCTGGTTTGTACAAAGAAGACTAAAGCAGAGCACCTGCTCTCAAAATCAGATAATTCAGGTGAGGAGTTAAGGCAAATGTGAATGAAAATTTAACCAACAAGAGAGTTAATTAGGCAGCATGGGAAGGTAATGACTTTCCTCTGAAAAAGAGCTATTAAAGGTTAGCATCCCATGTTCTACCCCAGCTTATTTCCCTGCACTGACAAATAAGAGATGGTAAATGTAATTGGTTGGGCCATTCTTTCAGTATAGTATGTTGTGGCATATTAAGTCAAAATATCAATTATAATAGCCACTTACAGAGTGCTTAATATTTCTCAGTTTGATAAATAACTTTTTGTAAGTTAATAATTTAATTCTCCCAACAGTCTAATAAGCCAGGAGCTGTTACCCCCATCTTTTGGAAAAAGAGAGGTTAAATAACTTGCCCAAGTTCACACAGCCATTAGGTAGCTTAACAAAGCTGGCTTCAAAGCCCAGGCTTAATAATGATTTCATTCTGCCTTCTTTGCTTCTGTGTATCAACTCTTATTGTGCCTTCTAAAAAAGTAAATTCCAGAAAATTTTTCCTCTTCTTTTGTCTCTTTATGCTATAGTCAATTGAAAGGAAAAACATCTGGTGAGTAGATCGTTCTTACCAGAGATGCTCTGTTTCTAGGTAATTGAAGTTTTATGTCAGTGAGGCCGAGAGAGTACCTAGGCAAGGTCAGTTTATATGAGATGGAAGCCAAAGCCAAACAAACTTTAATGTCTCCTAAAAGTCCATGGGCAACAGAAGAGGTTTTCTGAGATATCAGAAGAAAGTACAGCTTCGTGGAGAAAAATGCATGATCTTACTAGGAAAGAGGGATTTCTCTGTGAAGAATCAAGGTGATTTCTGTGTGGAGGAATTATACTGTTAATAACAAATAGGGGAAGCAGTGAGCTGTCTCGGGCTTTGTAACATCTGTTATAACTGCACCTGCCTCAAAGATTTCCTGGTTTCTAATCCCCAGAGAAAGTCAGTCAGCAGGAAATGAGGCAAGTGCACAATGAGTTTACGGGAAAAAGATGGCTTTTAACTTCTCCTTGGGCTTAATTCCTGACAATATTGTGTATTCCCCTTGTTGATAGTACTTTACAAGGCAGTGGTTTGTAAAGTGAAAGATGGGAAGGAAGGAAGGGACCTATGCTTGGAAACAGTTTTTATGGAACAGAGGAATGTCATAGGGCACGGGTCAATTGGGTGACATCAATACATCTGGCTGTTAGTCCTTGCTGTGACTGAATGGGTAACACACGGAAACAAAACATATTCTTACTCACCACAGCAATTCAAAGGCTCACCACCTGTGTCTCCTTTCTTTCTCTAATTCAGTGATTCTCATATTCCCACACTTTAGAATGAATCAGGATCACCTGCGGGGCTTGTTTAAACACACGTTGCAGGACCTGATATTCAGAGTTTCGGACACAATGTGTCTGGTGTGGTCCCTAGGAATCTGTATTTCTGCAAGTCCCTAGGCGATGCTGAGGCTGCTGGTCTGGGGATTACAATTGAGAATTACTGCTGTGATTGATTTAAACAGAAATCTCTCATTGTTATTATTCTGGGGTCTCTCTCTCATCAGGATCATCCAATTCCCAGAGATTTTCACCTTTTCTTCCTGTAAGTTCCATTGGACAGAAGCTGCCCCACAGTTCTCCACCAAAGCCCCAGCAGCAGCCTCAGCATTTGTCTCTAACTTGGATGAAATTAATTAAGTTACATTCGTGGGGTTCCAGAGAGAAGTTGAGTGGATGTAGCCTGTGTAAGCTAGTACAATGGAGTAGGCATTTCCCCAAAGGCCTCACTATATTGGATAGACATCATGTTTTACATCTATTTTCCTGGAGTGAATCTGCTGCAGATGAAATGCTAACATTGTCTACTGTTATTATACAGAGGCTTGCGGAAGGACATTAGCTCCCCCTTATATTTGGTTTTGTATCTTACACTTTCAGTTATCCACACTCAACTGTGGTCTGAAAAGATGACCTTTATGAAAAAGTTCACAAATAACAATTTATACACTTTTTCTTTGGTTTGTTTTTTTGAGACAGAGTTTTGCTCTTGTTGCCCAGGCTGGAGTGCAATGGTGCAATCTTGGCTCACCACAGCCTCCACCTCCCAGGTTCAAGCAATTCTCCTGCCTCAGGTCTAGAGTAGCTGGAATTACAGGCATTTGGGGCCACACCTGGCTAATTTTGTATTTTTAGTAGAGAGAAGGGGTTTCTCCATGTTGGTCAGGCTGACCTCTAACTCCTGACCTCAGGTGATCCACCCACCTCAGGCTCCCAAAATGGTGGGATTACAGGTGTGAGCCACTGTGCCTGGCCCAATTTATAAGTTTTAAATGGCACACTCTTTTGAATATCATGATTCCTGCTTTCATCCCACCCCTGATGTGACTCATTCCTTTGTCCAGCATATCTATGTTGTATATGTTCCCCACCTGTTAGCCATGGACATCGTCTGCTCCTGACGTCCAGTCAACATCAACATGGCTTGATGATCTAGGATCACCCAAAGCAGATTATCTCCCTATTGGTGAATCTTCAGAAAGTCAATTGTAGCTTAACACTGTGTCACAGTGCCTGTGTCATTCACCTCACTTCATCACATCATGTAGGCATTTTATCATCTCTCATAATCACAAGAAGAAGAGCAAGTACAGTACAAGAAGATATTTTGAGACAGAAAGAACACATTCACAAAACTTTTATTACAGTGTATTGTTGTAATTGGTCTATTTTATTACCAGTTTTGATTGTTAATCCTTTGTGCCTAATTTATAAACTTTTTCATAGTTAAGGATGTATAGGAACAAGTAGCCGGTGCGGTGGCTCATACCTGTAATCCCAGCACTTTGGAAGGCCAAGGCAGATGGATCACCCGAGGTCAGGAGTTCGAGACCAGCCTGACCAACTTGGTGAAACCCTTTCTCTACTAAAAATACAAAATTAGCTGGGTGTGGTGGCACATGCCTGTAATCCCAGCTACCTGGGAGGCTGAGGCAGGAGAATTGCTTGAACTCATGTGGCGGAGGTTGCAGTGAGCAGAGATTGCATCATTGTATTCTGGCCTGGGCAGCAAAAGCGAAACTCTGTTTCTAAAAAAAAAAAAAAGAAAAAGAAAAAGGAACAAGCATAACATACATAGGGTTCAATACTATCCTTAGTTTTAGGCATCCGCTGGGGATAATGGGGAACTACTGTAGCTAACCTTGTGCTTATGTGAAGAGCACCTAAGGTCACTTGCACAGAGAAGCTATTTAAAAATAGTTGTTAAAATTAGGAACTCCCAGAAATATAATATGTGTGGCATCACTTAAAGAAGTAAAAAGAAAGAGTATAATTTTTATTTCCCTTTGTATTTAGTAAAATAATTATTTTTCACTATATTATATATTTACTGTAAAATTACATTAATTTTTCATATAATTTTTAAAAAGTGAAATATCTACATGTAAGGCACATAAATAGTTAAGCAAAATGTTTTATACTAATATAGTCACATGCTACTTAACAACGTTTTGGTAAATGATGGAATGCCTCTAATAAGATAGTGGTCACATAAGATTATAATACCCTGTTTTTACTACCTTTATGTCTAGACATGTCTGAATACATTAATACTTACTATTGTGTTACAATTATCTATGGTATTCAGTATAGTAGCACGCTGTACAGGTTTGTAGCTAGGAGCAATAAGTTATAACATGTAGCCTAATGTAGTAGGCTATTGCACCTGGGTTTGTGTGAGCATTCTGTATGATGTTTGCACAATGATAACAAAATCGCCTAATGACACATTTCTCATAAGGAATTTCTGTTATTAAGCAATACATGACTGTACTAATATAATACATATGCTGATATTCAATATTTCATCAGATAGCAATATATCATAAAATGCATAAACATATTAGAATGATATATTCAATTATTATATGCAAAGTCACTTTAAAAAGTAAATATCTAAATGCAAGGCATACAGAAAATATATTAAAATATTACATGTACCAAGTGTGCTCATATTAATATATGCAAATTGTTAAAAGTTAATATATCTACATGCAAGATATAGCTATATAAAATAATATATAACGTTAATATACATTACACATATTTATCATTTCTAAACTGCCACTTGTTTTATTACTCATATCTCAGTCTGTTCTGCCACTTTGGTTTTAGGAGAGTTACTGCCAATATTATTGGGATGACAGCTTAAATCAACAAATGTCAATGGATAATACGAAGTTTACTGGATTTTCTCAGTACAGTAAAGAATGGAAACCCTAGTTTTGGGTATATATTCAGTGCTTTTCTTTACATGTATCTTTTAAAAGGGGGCAATAATTAACATTATGTTTCATTTCTAAGGTAGATTCTAACTACAAAGGTCATCAAATTGATATTTAACAAAATGTTCTCCAGGTTCATCTATGTTGTCAGAAATGGTAGATTTCCTTTTTTTTTTTTTTTTTTTTTAAAACTGAATATTATTCCATTGTGTAAATATGCTGCATTTTCCTTATCCATTTATCTGAGGATGGATGCTTAAGCCGATTCCATGTCTTGGCTATGGTTAAGAATGCTGCAGTGAACATCTCAGTAGCATACTGATTTCATTGCCTTTGAATACTCAGTAGTGGGATTGCTGAGTCACATGGCAGTTTCATTTTTAATTCTCTGAGGAACTTTCATACTGTTTCTCATAATGGCTGTGCTAATTTACATTCTCAAAAACAGTGTGTGAAGGTTCCCTTTTCTCCACATTCCTGTTAACACTTGTTATCTTTCATCTTCTTGAGGGTAGCCATTCTAAGGTGCCAGGTGATATCTCATTGGCTTTAATTTACAAGGGAGTACATTTTAAGTGCTTTTACCACAAACAAGAATGAAAGTATGTGAAGTAATACATATAGTAATTAGCTCAACTTAACTATTCAACCATGTATACATATTTGACAACAATGTATAATACATAATGTGTACAGTTTTTGTGGATTAAAATAAATACATTTTAAAAAGTGATAAGTTGATTAGTATTTTCTGCTTAATGAAGAAAGCAGTATCAGCCTAGCAGGAGTGATTCAGGCTTCTAAAACGTCTTGCTGTTCCAACTGTCTCCCCTGTCTGACACCCTCGTGCCAGCAATTCTACCATACCAGCGTTACTGATTTAATCACTGTGATTATTCTCCTAAGGAGTAGCCTTCTTTATGCTCCATTTCTAAGAGCGTACCTTTCTGTGAGTCTCATTATCAGGGCCATTTTCCAATGACCTCTGAAGGCTTGAGTTATTTGGAATTTTGAGGCCAAAAATACAAGAATAGGAAGATGAAAAGGTAAATTCTTCCTTCTTCAGGTTTCTATATTGTTCCCACTGAGAAAAAAATAAACACTGAGATCTTTATTATGTTTGTTTTATTCTTTAATATTTTGCCAAACTAAACATTGATATCATCTGTTATATAGTCCTAGCAAGACTTGTAACTGACAGAAACTAATCTAAAACCATGCATTAATGAATATTGAACCAATGGTTAATTATCACGCCCTGTGGAAAAAGCCATGTGCCCAGACAATAGTCTATGAATGGTGGCTGATTTAAACATGGCTCTATTTAAATCTCCAAGCGTTTTAAATGGGATGATTATAATAATCCCTTCAGTTTGTTTAAAGTCCGATTGTATACAGAGGCTTTCCAGTATATTTTTAGATTTCACTGAGAATGTTTTCTCACTTAAGACTTAACCTAGATCAACCCTGTTTTGTAGCAAAGAGTTACAAGTTTTCTTTTACCCATGGAGAAACCAAGTCTCAGAGAAGTTAATTAAATAGAATAAGGTTACACAGCCAACAGATTATAGATCTAAGACTAAAAGCTATCTATTTGCAGCTAGCATACTTTCCACTCCACTGTATTCTCTTTGAAAATGTTTGGGGTATCAAATATAGAATACATGATGTCTGAGGTCAGCAGAGCCATTTTCTTTTTTTTTTCCCCCATTTATTTATTTTATTGCATTTTAGGTTTTGGGGTACATGTGAAGAACATGCAAAATTGTTGCATAGGAACACACGTGGCAGTGTGATTTGCTGCCTTCCTCCCCATCACCTACATCTGGCATTTCTCCCCCTGCTATCTCTCCCCAGCTTCCCACCCCCCACCGTCCCTCCCCTATTTCCCCCCAACTGACCCCAGTGTGTAGTGCTCCCCTCCCTGTGTCCATGTGCTCTCATCGTTCAACACCCGCCTATGAGTGAGAACATGCGGTGTTTGATCTTCTGCTCCTCTGACAGTTTGCTGAGAATGATGGTCTCCAGGTTCATCCATGTCCCTACAAAGGACCCAAACTCATCGTTTTTGATGGCTGCATAATATTCCATGGTGTATATGTGCCACATTTTCCCTATCCAGTCTATCGTCGATGGGCATTTGGGTTGGTTCCAGGTCTTTGCTATTGTAAACAGTGCTGCAAGCCATTTTCTGAGTTATAATTGTAAGAAAAGCCAGAAGTATAGCCAGATGTTCTATCTATATGATTTTTACTCCCCCACTACCACTATTATGGCCTGAATGGTGTCCCAAAATTTATATGTTAAAATCCCAAGCTGCAGTAGTACTTCAGAATGTGACAGTATTTGAAGATAAAATTCTAAAAAAGATGATTAAGTTAAAATGAGGCCATTAGAGTAAGGCCAACCAGACTGGCATCTTTAGAAGGAAAGGAAAGGGTGCCAGGAGAGCGTGCACAGAGGGATAACCATGTTGAGGCAGCAGGAATCCAGCCAATCAAGGAGAAAAGCATTGGAGCAGACCTGTTCCCTGATGCCCCTGGAGGAAATTACCCCTGCTGGGACCCTGATCTTGGCATTCCAGCTTCCACAACGGTGAGAACATACATTTCTGTGATATCGTGTTATGGCAGCCCAAGCAAACTTATATAACCCCCTACACAGTCTCTTGGAACCACCTACCTGGAAGAAGTTACCAGAAGGCAGACTTGGGGAAACATCCATGCAGAGTGAAGCCAGTCATTCAAATTTTGACTCCTGGAGCGTTGGTCTTCCTGTCCTTGCAAACATATCCTGGTGCTTCTTTAAAAATGTGGATGCTTATGGTGGCCTGTCATGCCTGAGCTAAAGCTGTTTTTTACCCATCTTTAGATGCCATGCACTGAGCATTTTTATTCATTATTGGCAGATCCTACCTGCTTTCCTAGTTTCCTTCATCATTCTTTCCTTTCTCTGTTTTCCTTACTCCTGCCTCTCTTCTTCAGCTTCTCTCTTCTCCCGTCTCTCTCTCCTTACCCCATCCCCTGTCTCGTTTCTCCAGTCTCCCTTCTCTCCAATCTTCTCCATTTTTTCTCCCTTGTCCTGTCTTTTCTTCCCTCTTATGTCTTTCCTTTTTCACCCCACCTTTCTTCTCTTCTCTCAAAACAAATTCTTTTTAAAAGACCAATTTTGAGTTCTTTTTGCCCTAGTGCAAACCTATTTTAAATATAAAATATCAGGCGTTTTCTATGAATTCAACAGCTGTTTAAATAACACTGTTATTTATATATATTTAAATAAATGCCTCCATCAACCCCTAGTAGGAATGGTAGGCATCAGGGAATAGATGTGGAAGGACTTTGCAGTTGTCGCAAGGCTTTGCTTGTGTTTGAGTTCATATTACCAGCAGACATCAACTCTATGAGTTCACAAGTTCTCCTGCAGCCAGTTGAGTTAAAACTTTTGTGAAATTTCTAGACTGTTTAAATATATTAAAAATAGTTGGCCATGCGCGGTGGCTCATACCTGTAATCCCAGCACTTTGGGAGGCCAAGGTGGGCAGATCATAAGGTCAGGAGTTCGAGACCATCCTGACCAACATGGTGAGACCCTGTCTCTACTAAAAAAAAACACAAAAAACAAAAAACAAAAATTAGCTCGGTGTAGTGGTGTGCACTTGTAATCCCAGCTACTCAAAAGGCTGAGGCAGAAGAATCACTTGAACCCAGGAGTTGGAGGTTGCAACAAGCCAAGATCTTGCCACTGCTGGTGAGAGAGCCAGACTGTCAAAAAAAAAAAGAAAGAAAAAAAGAAAGAAAAAGAAAAAAAGAAAGAAAGAAAGAAAGAAAGAAAGAAAGAAAAAAAGAAAGAAAGAAAAAAAAAAAAAAAAAGAAAGAAAAAAAGTCTACAGTGAGAATGGAGGCAGGAAGTTGTAAGTGTCAGCTGGCAGACATGACTGAAATAAACAGTGATTCTCAAACCTACTGGTTTAGGACCAAGCCAGAATTTTAAGCTTAAAACAGGTTGTCAGCACCCTTCATATCTTAGGTACATGTTTGTTTTCTCCAAAGCATTTCTTGCCATGTTTATTTGAGCTTTATAAAATGGAAATCTCTCAGCACTGAAATCAACATTGCAGATTTTCTGATTCTGTTGGGTTCTTTGTAGGAAACAAACAGAGAAGAACTGTCTCAGTTTGTCATAAAACAATATTCCCAACTCTCCACTTCAGCTTTTTTGGATTTCATCCTATATACAACATAGCATAGTTAACATTCATAAAAAAAATCTTAAATTATGGGAGAAATATGACTTAACACTTCTTGTCTAGCCCAAAGAAAATAATTGGTATCCCAATAAAGTCATTATTAAAAGTAATAAATGTGCAAAGCCTGGAAAAATCATTTTGAATATTTCAAAACAGGACGAAACAGGAAAATGTCTGGTTTCACAGCATTATTTAACAAACACACACTGTTCAGGAGACCTGCACCTCCTCAATCATGAATTAAACATTGTCTTGTGATGTACCTTCTAGTAATGGCGTAATCCATGACTTCCAGGTGTGGTTTCAGAAAGAATTTTTAAAGTGAAGCTTTCTTCAGTTCTAAATGCTACACATATTAATTACCAGGTTTATCTTGAGTAACAGGTGAATAAGAAAAGGCAAAACTGCATGAGATCCTCCAACCTGTAAAACCTACCATTCCTGAAGGCAGATAAGAATGCTGTTGCTTTGATGGGCATGGGTGATCTGTTCTATACACATTGTAGGCAGCATCAGGGCACACACTAGGTTACGTTTTGAAGTCATGAGATTGGGCCATCGTTTATTCCCTAGCTATCCCTTTCCTTATGTTTCTGTGTATGTTTCCACTTCAGATTTCCATAGTCCTTTTTCCTTTTCTCTTTGCCTACTTACGTATGTAAATTTGTTCTCATGGTATTGGCATCTTCTACCTAAAGATGGAATTTTCAGGTGTCAATCCCAGGAAATGTACTATTGATATCTTGCTGTCCAATAACCATGGCACTTCTACTTGTCAGCATCCCTATAGAGAGACCATACATCACCATCAATATCGCTGCAATACTCATATCTCCATGAAGGTATTCATATTCAGACCTACTGCTATAAGTCTAGAGAAATGAGTTGTCTCTGTAAAAGACCTTGCAGCAGCCTGATTTTTATTCTATGTATAGACAGTCTATCGATAGAAAAAAAAAAAGGAAAATAGGTAATGAATAAAACTGTGTGTCTTTTCAGAGTGTCATAGGCTCAGCAATCCTTTACAAAGTAATTCCAAAATTAAAATTTATATGTAACTCTTTACATCTCTGTGTTGAGTTTTATAAAATATAAATTTCAGAAATGGAGGGTTAGAAATAAGAGTAAAGGAGCTTTCATAAGAGATGTAAAATATAGCAAAAAATATGTACTGGACTGCCTTGAGTTTAACTGATTCAAATAGCTAGCTATTGTTGCTCTAAGTACATTTGCCATTGCCCATTATTTGTCTTGCATCAATTCTAAAGGTTGTGATGTAAGGAGATCATTGAGCAATCTAGAAAGATGTAGATGAATCATGTCTCACAACTATTTCAGCTGTACATGTTTCTTTCAGATTGCAATATCATTGACCTTTCATTCCACAGTATAGCACTACCTTACATTTGGACAGTTGAATGAAAAATATTTCTCTTTCAAAGATTTGATATAAATCCTGACCCTTTTAATATGGTCTAAACTCTCTGTGCCTCAGTTTACTTTTCTATCAAATGGCCATGATAGGCGAGGTGATAGCTAAATTCCCTTTTAAACACAACAATTTTGTGAAACTGAGTTGAATCAATTGTATTCTACAATAGCTCTGGTATGGGAGAAGGAAGGAAATCTGCACAATATAGGAAAGAGAACATGAAGTTAGCAATGCCTCCTTTCCTGGCTTTGCTGTCACGAGAATCTAGATTTGCTTTTTCTGGACACGAGACACAGAGAAAACGGGTAGAAAATAAGGGTGAGGCCAGTACAAAGCTTATAAACCTATGGATATTTTCAACTTTTTAAAGGGTTCACAAAGCTAATATATATAGAAACTTACTCAAATTGATGATTGTTGCACAGGAGTCTCCATCATTCAGGTTTGGTATATTCCAGTGAATATTTTCTAGGCCATTGTTTATCATCCTTCTTTGTTAACCTTTGACCACTTAGTCATTTGGAATATCATGAGGCCTAATCCCAAGAGGCAAATAAGAGAAGTGAGAGGTATATATGTGCTATATAGACAAAATAGCTAGAGTTTGTCTGTATGTGTATGTGTGTATATATGTGTGTGTGTATATATATGTGTGTATATATATATATGTATATGTAGAGTGTGTGTATATATATATATACACACACACACACACAGAATGTGTATGTATATGTATACGACATATGTACACACACATATACCTATATACACATATTCTGATAACATGTACAGACACTGTATAGACACTTATAGCTCCTTGTCAACAGCCTCTAAAACTACTCAGAGAAAATGTTGGAATAAATACACAAATAGAGTTTTGAGACTTACCTGATTCTTTTCTGCATAGCTTAATTTCCCAAATTTTCATATTCATTGTCCTTTAGCCTATTTTAAAGTCTGTGGAATATCTGCCTTTTCTTATGGATAAGGTAAGGAGATACTTAAGAATAGAATAGGCTAGTTTTAAAATTATAAGCAACTTTTTCTACTTTGTGGGAAATTTGTTTCACAGGATTATGTATGAATTTTTCTAAACCCACTTGCCAACTCTTAGAGGATCTTTTCAGTGTAAAGAGGGAAGGATATTCTCAATGGTCAAAAAATAGGTGATCCTCTAAAACAGAGCGATTCAAAACTCCAGATACAATAAACTTATGTGTGCATGTGTCTTTACAGTAGAATGACTTATTTTTTTGGGGGGTATATACCCAGTAATGGCATTGCTGGGTCAAATGGTATTTCTGGTTCTAAATCCTTGAGGAATTGCCACTCTGTCTTTCACAATAGTTGAACTAATTTGCATTCCAACCAACAGTGCAAAAGTGTTCCTGTTTCTCCACAGCACTATTTACAATAGCAAAGACATGAAACTAACCCAAATACCAATCAGTGATAGATTGGATAAAGAAAATGTGGCACAAATACACCATAGAATACTCTGTAACCATTAAAAGGGAGGAGATCATGTCCTTTGCAGGGACATGGATGAAACTGGAAACTGTCATCCTCAGCAAACTAACACAGGAACAGAAAACCAAACACTGCATGTTCTCATTGATAAGTGAGAGTTGAACAATGAGAACACATGGACACAGGGAGAGGAACCATACACCAGGGCCAGTTGGAGGGTAGGAGGCGAGGGGAGGGAGACCATTAGGACACATAGTTAGTGCATGTGGGGCTTAAAACCTAGATGAGGGGTTGATAGGTCTAACAAACCATCATGGCATACATATACCTATGTAACAAACCTACACGTTCTGCACTTATATCCTGGAACTTAATTTTTTTTTTTTTTTAAAGAAAGTTCAGTTACAAATTGTGGATTTAGAAACCAGAGTAGGATAAGCTAGGAGAGAAGTTTAGTTTTGTTGTAGTAAAAACAGACTAGGAGTCAATCCTTTAAAGAAGTATAAAAATAAACCATGATCAAGGAACTCAGTGGAGTATAAATTAGCATAAGCAGATACTAATGTCTGGTATATTTATAATACCTACAAGGCTGTTATAATAATTCAGGTGAAGAGTGAAGGACCTCAATGCTAATTTAAAAAACAGATCTGTAGAAAATTACTGATAAAGTACACATCTGAATTTAGCTTGTCTAGTGGCCTCTGCAATTATATGGAAAACTTTATTCATACTATACGTATCTACGTCTTCCTCCTGCCACTGAACATTTTTGATCTGGGTCAACAGTTCATGTTATAGAGACAGTAACTCAGAGAAATTAAGTACGTTTTTGCAAATCAAAATATTGCTTATGGCCAGGTGTAGTGGCTCATCTCTGCAATCCCATCACTTTGAGAAGCTGAGGTGGGCATATTGCTTGAGCCCAGGAGTTTGAGTCCAGCCTGAGCAACATGATAAAAGCCAGTCTGTAGAAAGGATTAGCCAGGCATTTCGGCTCATGCCTGTAGTCCCAGCCACATGGGAGGTCAAAGTGGGAGGATGAGTTGAGCCTCTGAGGTTGACGCTGCAGTGAGCAATGATAGCAACACTGCACTCCAGCCTGAGTGACAGAGTGAGACCCTACCTGAAAATAAAAAAATTAAAAAATTAAAAAGGTCCTCACAAACATACTGGAAGCAGCATAAAGACACTTGCATTGAACCATCCTGGGCACACCGGGATTCCTTTCCCTGAAGAGGGAGGTGTTTTCTCTTAAAATCATAGAATTGGGAAGCCTTTTGAATCTTCCTCTGTTAGTTCTAAATTGAAGTTAAATACTATGACCTCCTTCAATTTCAAATGCACCTGCATGTCACCTAAATTTGTACATCCACACCACTAAATAACTGAAGGTTTTGAATTCTGCTTATGTGTAGGAAAACATAGTTCTCCCCAATAGTATCTCTTCTACTCTTTGAGAAAGTTGAGCTGAAAATTTATTGATTGATTGATTGATTGATTGAGCTGAATTGTCTTGTTTCTTCCCGCTGGCTCTGAGAAGGAGGCATATTTGTTTGCATAGTTTCTGTTAGGCTCCTTTTCCCTATTTCCATGAAAATCTAGATAGTCCTTATTATCTATATTTAGAAAATCTCAAATGCTTTTTTCAGACACAGCCTGACAGAGTTTTGGTCCCAAACACATTTCAGGTGGCTGTGGCCTAAATATTACATCCATCTGAGTGAATTGAGTTACAAACTAAACAGACTGTAAATGGAATCTTAAAAGTCTTGTTAGAATATTGTTGGGGAACCCAGATTTGTTCTACTGAGCCTGCAAAAGAACTCCTGAACTGTTCCTCAGGTATCCATCAAAATATATTATTATTCAGCGAGGGGAGTGCAGGTGTCACTCTGAAGAGTTGTAAAGGGAGCCATTTGATCCTAACAATAGAGGTTTATTACACACACTTGTATTTTGTGGTTAAAAATTCATATTTTGATTTGCTAAACCTCTTCAGTGTTTGTCTTACAACTTGTTTTCTCTTACATCCTTGAAATCAGCCTGCAATTGCTATCGTGAACAATACTATCACCCCTAAAATTGTCTTTATTCTCCTTGGTAATACTGTCCTTCTAACTCTCCTCCCAAGCTCCCTTGAAACCCCACCCTGCAAAGCAACTAGTGACCTGTTTACTGTCTCTGTACAGAGACAGGTGAAGAGTGAAGGACCACAATGCTGATTTAAAAAATAGATCTGTGGAAGATTACTGATCTTCTACAGAGAAAATTACAGAGATGTACTGTCTCTGTACAGAGACAATAGTTGACATTTCTTAAAATGTTATTGTATAATTGAATTACATGGTATGCTTTCCTTTTTTAATTTCCCCTTTTGCCTTATTAGCTCTAATTTTTTGTTTTGTTGTTTTAGTGGTTGCTTTTAGGTTTATGGTAATATATCTTTACTTTCAAATCATTTTATACTACGTCACATATAGTATATGAATCTTATGATAATATACTTCAATTTCCCCTTCCATGCTTTATGCCATTATTATCATACATTTTACTTGTATATATATTATAAACTCCGTATACATACTAATTTTTTGTTTAGAAAGTCAATGTCTTGAAGGATATTTAGAGAATAAGAAAAGTGTTTTATTTTTGCCCATGCAGTTACTATTTATAGTGTTCTTCTTCCTGTGGAGAGATTCATATTTCCATCTGGTTTTTTATTTCTTCAGCCTGTAGGACTTTTTAACATTTTTATAGTGCAGATCATCTGTTGATGAATTGGTGTTACTGTTCTCCACCATAACTAGGACTCCTGCATTTTTCCTTTCTATAAGAGGATTAGGGGGCAAATGCCTTTGAACCTCTCCTCTGATGTGAGTTTCAGATCCAGTTGGGCTGGTCTTGGATGTCTGTTTTCCCATTTATACTTCGGTCTATACATATATTCACAGTTTTCAGAATGTATTTACCTAATTTAATTTTCTTGACTTTTCATGTGGATTTTGAAGTCTGGTTATTGCTATTTACAAAAAGGTTTACTTGAATTTTGATTGGGATTATATTGATTTTCTAGAACAAACACAGGAGCACTAACATCATTGAGTTTTCCAGTTCATGAACGGAGTGTAGCTCTTCACTTATTTAGGTTTTCTTTCATTTTTTTAAATCAGTGTTTTGTAGGTTTTTATACAGGGGTTTTACATATATTTAGATTTATTCCTAAGTAGTTCAGTTTTGGGTGTTATTGTAAATAGTATTATTTTTATTATTTTAGTTTCAGATTCCAGTTGCTAATGCTGGTATATAGTAGTAATACATTTGACTTTGGTTGGTTAATCTTATATCCTCTAAGACTGTGTAAAATTCATATGTTAGTTCCAGGAATACTTTGTAGAGTCTTTGGAATTTTCTATATAGGTGATCATATTATCCATTAGAAAAATAGATTTATTTCATCCTTTCCAATGTATGCCTTTTTTTTAATTGCTTCACTGCATTAGCTAGAACTCCCAATCTGATATTGAATAAGAATGACAAGAGAATTCATTCTTGCCTTGTTGTAGAGCTTAAGAAAAAATTGGTCTTTCACCACTAAGTATTATGTTAGCTTGAGTTTTTTTTTGCATGCATATCTCTTATTAGAATATAATAATTTATTTTGAAAGCATTTCTATTGTTAATATATATGAATGTTTTATGAATAAATGTATGTTATACTTTATTGAAGGGTTTTTCTGCATGTAGTAATGTATCAATTTGAATACAGAAAATTGCAGTGACTGAAAATGGTGAATGATGAACTCACCTTATATTCCTGGGATAAATTCCACTAATTATGGTTTATTATGCTTTTCATATATTACTAAATTTTATTTGTCAATGTATGTTATGAATGTTTGTGTCTATATTCATGAGCAGTAAAGTTTTATAGCAGTTTTTCCTTATAATACTTCTATCTGCTTTTGGTATTAGGATAATGCTGGCCTCAAAGGATGATTTCAAAGTATATCTTCTGCTTTCACTTTCTGGAATAGGATATGTAGATTGGTATTATTTCTTTCTTAACTGCTTGGTAGAATTTGTCAGTAAAACTACCTGGACCTGGAGATTTTTGTTTGTTGGTTTACTTTTGTGTATTTTTCTTTTGGATAAATTTGAAACTACAGCTCCACCAAAGAAAATATACGAATGAGCAGCATGTATATGAAAAGGTGCTCTGCCTCACAATTGTCAGAATAATACAAATCAAAACAACAATGAAAAGCCGCCAGAAAGTTCGAACTGGGTAGAGCCCACTGTAGCTCAGCAAAGCCACTGTAGCCAGTCTGCCTCTGTAGATTCCTGCTCTCTGGGCAGGGCATCTCTGAAAGAAAGGCAGCAGCCCCAGTCAGGGGCTTATAGGTAAAACTCCCATCTCCCTGGGAAAGAGCATTTGGGAGAAGGAGCAGCTGTGGGCACAGATTCAGCCTACTTAAACTTTCCTGCCTACTGGCTCTGAAGAGAGCGGCAGATCTCCCAGCACAGTGCTGAAGCTCAGCTAAGAGACAGACTGCTTCCTCAAGTGGGTCCCTGACCCCTGTGCCTCCTCACTGGGAGACACCTCCCAGCAGGGGTTGAAATACACCTCATACAGAAGAGCTCCCGCTGGCATCTGGCAGGTGCCCCTCTGGGAGGAAGCTTACACGGGAAGGAACAGGCAGCAATCTTTGCTGTTCTGCAGCCTCTGCTGATGATACCCAGGCAAACAGGGACTGGAGTGGACCTCTAGCAAACACCAGCAGACTTGCAGTAGAGGGGCCTGTTAGAAAGAAAACTAAAAAACAAAAAGAAATAGCATCAACATCAATAAAAAGGATATCCACACAGAAACCCCATCTGAAGGTCACCAACAGCAAGGACCAAAGTTAGATTAATCCACAAAGATAAGGAAAAACCAACACAAGAAGGGTGAAAATTCCAAAAACCAGAATGCCTCATCTCCTCCAAAGGACCACAGCTTCTCACCAGCAAGGGAATAAACCTGGATGGGGAATGAGTTTGACAAATTGATGGAAGTAGGCTTCAGAAGGTGGATCATAACAGACTCCTCCAAGCTAAAGGATCATGTTCTAATCCAATGCAAGGAAGCTGAGAACCTTGATAAAAGGTTAGTGGAATTGCTAATGAGAATAACCGGTTTAGAGAAGAACATAAATGACTTGATGGAGCTGAAAAACACAGCATGAGAACTTCATGGAACATATACAAGTATCAATAGCTGAATTGAGTAAGTAGAATAAAGGTTATCAGAGATTGAAGATCAATTTAATGAAATAAAGTGTGAAGACAAGGTTAGAGAAAAAAGAATAAAAAAGAATGAAGAAAACCTCCAAGAATACGAGACTATGTGAGAAGACCAAATCTATGTTTGATTGGTGTAGCTGGAAAACACTCTTCAGGATATTATCTAGGAGAACTTCCCCAGCCTAGCAAGGCAGGTCAGCATTCAAATTTGGGAAATACAGAGAACACCGCAAAGGCATTCCTTGAGAAGAGCAACCCCAAGACACATAATCATCAGATTCACCAGGGTTGAAATGAAGGAAAAAATGCTAAGAGCAGCCAGAGAGAAAGGTCAGGTTACCCACAAAGGGAAGCCCATCAGACTCACAGTGGATCTCTCTGCAGAAATACTACAAGCTAGAAGAAAATGGGGGCCAATATTCAACATTCTTAAAGAAAAGTACTTTCAACCCAGAATTTCATATCCAGTTGAACTAAGCTTCATAAGTGATGGTGAAATAAAATCCTTTACAGACAGGCAAATTATGAGAGATTTTGTCACTACCAGGCCTGCCTTATAAGAGCTTCTGAAGGAAGCACTAAATATGGAAAGGAAAAACCGGTACCAGCCACTACAAAAAGATTCCAAATTGTAAAAACCGTCAACACTATGAAGAAACTACATCAACTAATGGGCAAAATAACCAGCTAGCCTCATAAGGACAGAATCAAAATTCACATATTACAATATTAACCTTAAATGTAAATGTGCTAAATGCTCCAGTTAAAATACACAGACTGGCAAATTGGATAACAAGTCAAAGCCCATCAGTGTGCTGTATTCAGGAGACCCGTCTCACATGCAGACACACATAGGCTCAAAATAAAGGGATGGAGGAAGACTTACCAGGAAAATGGAAAGCCAAAAAAATCAGAGGTTGCAATGCTAGTCTCTGATAAAACAGACTTTAAACCAACAAAGATCAAAAAAGACAAAAAAGGGCATTGTATAATGGTAAAGGGATCAATGCAACAAGAAGAGACAACTACCCTCAATATATGTGCACCTAATACAGAAGCACCTAGATTCATAAAGCAAATTCTTAATGACCTACAAAGAGACTTAGACTCCCACACAATAATAGTGGGAGACTTTAATAACCCATTGTCAATATTAGACAGAAAGTTAACAAGGAATCCAAAACTTGAACTCAGCTCTGGACCAAGTGGACCTAATAGGCATCTTCAGAACTCTGCAACCCAAATCAACAGATTTTACATTCTTCTCAGGACCACACTTCACTTATTCTAAAATTAACCACATACGTGAAGTAAAGCACTCCTCAGCAAATGCAAAAGAATGAAAATCTGAATGAACAGTCTCTCAGACCACAGTTCAGTCAAATCAGAACTCAGGATTAAGAAACTCACTCTAAACCACACAACTACATGGACACTGAACAACCTGCTCCTGAGTGACTACTGGGTAAACAACAAAATAAGGGAGAAATAAATAAGTTCTTTGAAACCAATAGGAACAAAGACACAACGTACCAGACTCTGAGACACAGCTAAAGCAGTGTATAGAGAGAAATTTATAGCACTAAATGCTCACAGGGAAAGCAGGAAAGATCGAAGATTGACACCCTAACATCACAGTTAAAAGAACTAGAGTGTCAGGTGTGGTGACTCACACCTGTAATCCCTGCACTTTGGGAGGCTGAGGCCAGTGGATCACCTGAGGTCTGGAATTTGAGACCAACCTGGCCAACATGGTAAAACCCCATCTTTACTAACAATGTACAAATTAGCTGGGCATGGTGGCAGGCACCTCTACCCCCAGGTACTTGGGAGGCTGAGGCAGGAGGATCGAACAAACCTGGGAGGCACAAGTTGCAGTAAGCCAAGATTGCACTATTGCTTTTCCAGCCTGGGAAACAGAGCAAGACTCCATCTCAAAAAAAAAAAAA
>NW_016107346.1:5482212-5503298 GCF_001604975.1 Cebus imitator | reverse complement strand
TTTGAAAAGATTAACTAAATAGATGGACTGGTAGCCAGACTAATAAAGAAGAAAAGAGACAAGAAATGATAATGAGAATATCACCATGGATCCGACAAAAATACAAATTACTGTTAGATAATACTATAAACACCTCTACAAATAAACTAGAAAATCTAGAAGCAATGGCTAAATTCCTGGGCATGTATGCCCTCCCAAGACTAAACCAGGAAGAAACTGAATCCCTGAATAGACCAATAACAAGTTCTGAAATTTAGGCAGTAATTAATAGCCTGCCAACCAAAAAAAGCCCAGGACTAGATGGATTCACAGCCGAATTCTACCAGAGGTACAAAGAGAAGTTGGTAACATTCCATCTGAAACTATTCCAAACAATAGAAAAAGAGGGAATCTTCCCTAAATCATTTTATGAGGCCAGTATCATCCTTATACCTAAACATGGCAGAGACACAACTAAAAAAGAAATTTCAGGCCAATATCCATGAAGAACACTGATGTGGAAATTCTCAATAAAATACTGGCAAACTGAATCCAGCATCACATCAAATGACTTACCCACCACAATCAAGTTAGCTTCATTCCCGGGATACAAGGCTGGTTCAACATATGCAAATCAATAAACATAATTCATCACATAAACAGAACCAGTGACAACCACAAATTATCTCAGTAGATGCAGAAAAGGCCTTCAATAAAATTCAACACCCCTTCATGCTAAAAACTCTCAATAAAGTAGATATTGATGGAATGTATCTCAAAATAATAAGAGCTATTAGAATGCACAGCCAATATCATACTAAATGGGCAAAAGCTGGAAGCATTCTGTTTGAAAACTGTCACAAGACAAGGATGCCTTGTCTCATCACTCCTTTTCAGTGTAGTATTGGAAGTTCTGGCAAGGGCAATCAGGTGAGAAAAAGAAATGAAGCGTATTCAAATAAGAAGAGAGGAAGTCAAATTGTCTCTGTTTGCAGATGACATGATTACACGTTTAGAAGATCCAGTGGTCTCAGCCCAGAATCTCCTTAAGCTGATAAGAAACTTCAGCAAAGTCTCATGATACAAAATGAATGTGCAAAAATCACAAGCATTTCTATACCCCAATAATAGACAAATAGAGGGCCAAATAATAAGTGAACTCCCATTTACAGTTGCTACAAAGAGAACAAAATAGCTAGGAATACAGCTTACAAGGGGTGTGAAGGACCTCTTCAAAGAGAACTACAAACTGCTACTCAAGGAAATAAGAAAGGACACCAACAAATGGAAAAACATTCCATGCGCATGGATAGAAAGAATCAATATTGTGAAAATGCCCATACTGCCCAAAGTAATTTATAGATTCAATGCTATTCCCATCAAGCTACCATTGACTTTCTACACAGAATTGGAAAAAACTACTTTAAATTTAATATGGAACCAAAAAAGAACGAAGACAATCCTGAGCAAAAAGAACAAAGCTGGAGGCACCATACTACCTGAATTCAAACTAAACTATAAGGCTACAGTAAACAAAAAAGAGCATGGTACTGGTACCAAAACAAATATATATACAGATGGAACAGAATGGAGGCCTCGGAAATGATGCCACACATCTGCAACCTACTGATTTTTGACAAACCTGACAAAAACAAGCAACGGGGAAAGGATTTCTTGTTTAATAAATGGTATTGGGAAAACTGGGTAGCTATATGCAGAAAACTGAAACTGGACCCCTTCCTTACACGTTATACAAAAATTAACCTGAGGTGTATTAAAGATATAAACATAAGACCTAAAACCATAAATAACCTAGAAGAAAACCCAGGCAGTACCATTCAGGACATAGGCATGGGCAAAGACTTCATGATTAAAACACCAAAAGCAATGGCAACAAAAGCCAAAATTGATAAATGGGATCTAATTAAATGTAGAAGCTTCTGCACAGCAAAAGAAACTATCGTCAGAGTGAACAGGCAACTTACAAAATGGGAGAAAAGTTTTGCAATCTATCTATCCGATAAAAAGTTAATATCCAGAATCTATGGAGAACATATACAAATTTACAAGGAAAAAAAAAAAAAACCTCCATCAAAAAGTGGGTGAAGTATATGAACAGACACTTCTCAAAAGAAGACATTTATGTGGCTAACAAACGTTTGTAAAAAAGCTCATCATCACTGGTCATTAGAGAAAGGCAAATTAAAACCACAATGAGATACCATCTGATGCCAGTTAGAATGGTGATCATTAAAAAGTCAGTAAATGACAGCTGCTGGAGAGGATCTGGAGAAACAGGAATGCTTTTACAGTGCTGGGAGTATGAATTAGTTCAACCATTGTGGAAGACAGTGTGGTGATTCCCCAAGGATCTAGAACCAGAAATACTATTTGACCCAGCAATATCATTACCAGGTATGTATCCATAGGATTATAAATCATTCTGCTATAAAGACACATGCACATGTATGTTTCTTGCAGTAGTATTCACAGTAGCAAAGTCTTGGAACCAGCCCAAATGCCCATCAATGATAGACTGGATAAAGAAAATGTGGCGTATATATATACACCATGGAATACTATGCAGCCATAAAAAACATGAGTTCATGTTTTTTGCAGGGACCATCATTCTCAGCAAACTAATACAAGAACCGAAAACCAAACACTGCATGTTCTCACTCACAAGTGGGAGTTGAACAATGAGAACACATGGACACAGGGAGGAGAACATCACACATCACCACCTGTCAGACATTGTGGGGTTAGGGGAGGGATAGCATTAGGAAAAATACCTAATGTAGATGACGGGTTGATGGGTGCAACAAACCTCCATGGCACGTGTTTACCTGTGTAACAAATCTGCATGATCTGCACATGTATCCCAGAACTTAAAGGATAATAAAAAATAAATAAATAAAAAATAAAGTAAAAAATACTACATTGGCATGTTTAAATTTCTAATACCCTCAGTTATCTAGGGATGGACTTACTGGCTAGTATTGTCACTTACAAAAGTGTCTTGACCATGATAGAGCTTGTATTGATAAAGTTTATGTATTTTATTCTTTTCATTTAATTTTTCACACACTTGTTGAAGTCCCCTTTCATTTCTCCCTCCTGAAATTTGTGGTGTTGCTGTCACATAATTTACTGTTATATGTGTTAATAAACATCCCCACTAAATTATTTTTGTAAGAACACTCATTTGTCTTTTAGAGATTACAGTAATAGAAAATATCTTACATGTTTACTTCTGTTCTTCTGTGTAAGTGTAAATTTCTAGATTAAATGATTTTTCCTCTGTCTGAAGGATAACTTTTTAACCTTTCTTGAAACATGGATCTCTTAGTGATAAATTAAAAAAGAAACCACAATGAAATACCACCTCACATCCATTGGATGACTACTATAAAAAAGAAAAGTGATAACAATTATTAGCCAAAATATGGAGAAAAGGAATACTTGTACACTGTTGGAGGAAATGCAAATTGTAGCCACTATGAAAAACAGTGTAGAGGTTCCCCAAAAATTTGGCAATGGAACTGCCATATGATTCAGCAATCCCATTTCAGGGTATTTATCCAAAAGAAATTAGTATGTCAAAGAGAAATCTATATTCCCATTTTCATTGCAGCATTATTTGCTATAGTCAAGGTATGAAAGCAAATATGAAAGAAAGTATCCCTCAATGGATAAATGGATAAATAAAATGTGGTATGTAGATATAGTGGAATAGTAATCAGCATTTAGAGAGAAACCCTGTCATTTGCATAATATGAATGAACCTGGAGGATATTATGCTAAGTGAAGCCCGATACAAAAGGACAGATACTACATAATGCCACTTACATAAGGAATCTAAAACAGACAAACACATAGAAGCAGAGAACAGAATGGTGACTGCTAGAAGTTGAAGGAAGGAGGAGATGGAGGTATTACTGAAAGAGTACAAAATTTCAGTTATGCAAGATGCGTAAGTCCTAGAGACTTACTGAACAACCTCAAGCCTATAGTTAACCATACTGTATTTTATAATTAAAAATTTGCCAGAAAGGTAGACATTATGTAGGTATCACACAAAAATAATAATGGTAAATAATATAATAATAGGGCAGGAGGAAACTTTTGAAAGTGATGGATGTTTATGTCATAGATTGTGGTGATGATTTCATGTTTGTATATTCATTTTTATACTCATCAACTTGCATACATTAAATATGTATAGCTTTTTGTATGTTAATTAAGCCTCAATAAAGTGGTTTTTAAAATCCCTACAGTTTTAATTCCTAAAAAAGTCTATATGGCTATTTAGTTATCTACTTCTTCAGTTGGTTTTGATATTTGTGTCATTCAAGGAATTGGCCTATTTATCTAAGTTTCCAAATTTATAGGCATTGAGTTGATCAAAACCTTTCCTAATTACCTTTTATTGTCTGTTGGTAATTTGTGTCATTTCTCTTTGTTTTAAATTATTTTTTTATTCTGTGGTTAGCCTGCCTTGTGACTTAGCAATTTTACTGATACTTTCTCAAAGAATCACATTTTGGTTTTATTGATTTTCTCCAGTGTTTTTCTGTTTCCAATATAATTCTGTTTTAGTTTATATTATTTCCCACATAATTCTTGCTTTAGGTTTAATTTACTCAACTTTCTCTAGTTTTTAAAGTCAAAATGTAGATGTAAGTTTGAATTTAGAGTTTTGTCATATATGCATTCAGTGATACAGACTTCATTCTCCATACCATATAGTTATATTTGATCATTTTTATATGTTGTATTTTCAGCTCTATTTAGTTAAAAATATTGTTAAAAACTTTGATTTATTCATTGTTTATAAGTATATCATTAAAAGTTTTAAAATATTAAAAAAATTCAAGATATTTTTGTTATTGATTTCTAGTTTAATTCAACAATTAAGAATGCACATTTTAGCTTTTTTTTAAATTTGTATTTGGTTTGTTCAGTGGCCCAGAATATGGTTACCTTGATAAATTATCAGTCTGTATTTAAATGTGCATTATTGTTTGATGAAGTATTCTATGGATATTGATTAGGTTAAGTTAGTTAATAATGTTAATCAGGTTATCTGTATTCTTGGCTGATTTCACCTGCTTATTTTATCTATTTTTGAGAAATGGTGTTGAACTCTCCAAATACAGTTGTAGATTTGTACATTTATTTTTCTGGATCCTTCCATTTTTGCCTCAAACTACTGTTAGTTTGCATATATGAAATTGTTATATCTCCTTGGAGAATTGACCTATATATCTTTTTTAATTTAATTTAATGTAATTTAATTTTTTTGAGTCAGAGTCTCGCTCTGTCACCCAGGCTGGAGTGCACTGGTGAGATCTTGGCTCGCTGCAAACTCTACCTCCCGGGTTCCAGTGATTCTTCTGCCTCAGCCTCCTTAGTAGCTAGGATTACAGGTGCTCGCTACCACACCTGGCTACTTTTTGTATTTTTAGTAGAGATGGTGTTTCACCATATTGGCCTCAGGTGATTCGCCTGCCTCGGCCTCCCAAAGTGCTGGGGTTACAGGCCTGAGCCACTATACTTGGTTTATCTTATTTAATGTCCTCTTTATTCCTGATAATTCTCCTTGTTCTGAAATCGACCTTGTTGGAAATGACTCCAACCTTCTTTAGGTCAGCATTTGCATATGTGTGCGCGTGTGTGTGTGTGTGTGCGCGCGTGTGTGTGTGTGTGTGTGTGTGTGTATTTTAAAGTCATCCCTTAAGTTTTGTTGTTGTTGTTGTTGTTGTTTTTCACTTTGTCACCCAGGTTGGAGAGTAGTGGTGTGATCACTGCTCACAGCAACTGCCTCCTCCTGGGTTTGAGTGATTCTCCTGCCTCAGCCTCCTGAGGAGCTGGTACTACAGGGGCATGCCATCAAACCCAGCTAATTTTTGTGCTTTTAGTAGAGACGGGCATTTGCCATGTTGGCCAGGCTGGTCTGGAACTCCTGATGTTAAAGTGATCCGCCTGCCTTGGCCTCCCAAAGTGCTGGGATTACAGGCCTGAGCCACTGCTCCCGGCCCCCTTAACTTTTAATCTATCTAGAAATTTGCATAAAAGTCAATTTGGGGTAGACAGTATATAGTTAGATCTTGGGTTTTTTTTTTTTTTTTTTTTTTTTTTTTTTTTTTTTNTTGCTTTTTTTTTATTTTTTATCCAATATGTCTATCTTTGTAATTTAACAGGTGTGTTTAGACCACTTGGATTTAAAGTAGTTATTAATACATATGCATTAAAATTAATTATGTTGCTACATATTTGTTATATTTGGCTTTTTGTTTCTTATTTTATCTTTTCTGGTTTTAAATAAACTTTTTTTCATTTTATCTTTATTATTCACTTACTATTTACACCTCTTTTAAATGCTTTTTTAATGGTTTTTGCTAGAGTTTACAATATACTTTGTGTAAATGTTATAAGTTAATTTCAAATAATTATATACTAGTTTACAAGTAGTTGTGCCATATAACAACATATTCCCAATTTCT
The DNA here is from genome assembly GCF_001604975.1 of Cebus imitator. NCBI lineage: Eukaryota > Metazoa > Chordata > Mammalia > Primates > Cebidae > Cebus > Cebus imitator. The sequence continues at coordinate 5,496,813 of NW_016107346.1, read as the reverse complement.
CCCTCCCATCCCTAGGTACTGTTGTCATATACTGCATATTTACATACATTGTAAACACTCAATCCATTGTTCCAGTGATTGCTTTAAATAGACAAGAATATTTTAGAGTGTAAGAAAAATAAGGTTATATTTTACTTTCATTCAAGTTCCAACACTCTTCTTTATGTAAAATTAAGTTTCTGATTGTAATAATATTCTTCTGCTTAAGAAATTTCCTTTAATATCTGTTACAGAAAAGGTCTGCTGTCCATTAATTTCCTCAGTTTTTGTTGTCTGGGAATTTACAGCATAACAAATTCTAAGTCAGTAGGTCTTTTTTTTCCCTCTCTCTCAACACTTTAAAATAGTCATACTATTATTTTCTTCTTGGCATGGTTTTTCATGATAAATCTATAATTCTTATATTTGCACCTTTGTATTTCAGATACCATCTTTCCTCTGACTTAAGATTTTCTCTTTAAATTTTATTTTGTGTAGTTTAAGTAAATACATGTTTCAGTTTGGTTCTTTGGATATTTATTCTAATTGGAATTCTAGTTTAGAGTCATTCATTTCGGAGCTTACTGGACATTATTTGTTCAAATATATTATCTGTTTTATTCTCTCTTCTCCTTATGGCACTTCAATTGTCCATATCTTATGCCATTTGATATTGTCTCAAAACTCTTGGACGCTTTATTTTTTCTTTTCTTCACATGTTACTCTTTGTGTTTCAGCTTGTATAAATTTTATTGCTTTTCCTTCAAAGTTGCTGATTCTTTCTACAGTTCTGTCAAATCTACTGAGTTCACCAAAGTTCATCTTTTCTGTTACAGAATTATATATTTCTAGCATTTCCATTTGATTCTCTTTTCTAGTTCCATCTTTCTGTCGAAATTACTTATCTAATTTTGTATGTTAACTCTCTTTTCATTGAGCTTTTAACATATCTCCTGGTTCTGATTATTGCTTTGTCTCTTCAGCATACATATTTTTTGCCTTTGGCATGTCTCATAATTTTGATTGGAAACCGAACATATTGTATGGCACTGTAGGTACTGAGGTATATAGGATGTTAGTTTGGGTACTTACATTATTTATCCCGTGGTTGGGCTCTTTTGAGGGTTGTTCTTATGGTTACCAGTGTTGAGGACTGTTACTGATACAGGTATCAGAGACTTTAAAATCTCCCAGTTAACATTTTTTTTTTTTTTTTTTGTCTTTCCTCTTGGCTCTTTACTTCATACTCCTACTCAGAGAGTATCTCATGCAACTGTCCTGGGTAAAATGCATTGTTACTGTTAACTGTAGTGTGTTAGTGTAGAAGATGAAAAAGAGGAGCATTCTTAATGTTTGACTAAATCTCAGTGTTTGATGTCTAGGGTGGGCCTAGACAAATGGGATCTAATTGAACTTAAGAGCTTCTGCAAAGCAAAAGAAACGTATCAACAGAGTAAATAGATAACCTACAGAATGGGAGAAAATATTTGCAAAATGCATCTCACAAAGTACTAATATCCAGCATCTTTAAGAACTTAAGCAAATCTGCAAGAGATAAACAACCCCATTAAAAAGTGAATGAATGACATGAGCAGACACTTTTCTAAAGAAGACATACATGTGGTCAACAAACATATGAATAAAAGCTCATTGTCAGTGATCCTTAAAGAAATGTAAATCAAAACCATTCCCCTCCTTCTTTCTGTCTTGCTTGCTTGCTTGCTTTCATACTTTCTCTCATTTTGTCTCCTTCTCTTTTTCTGCTTTCCTTCCTTATTAATTTAGACAATGTGTTCATTTGGACCAGAATGACTAATATTTTCGAAGTGTGGGTGGAATAAAATGACATTCAAGATTTCTTCTAGCCTCAGAAATGATAGATTCTATAGGTCATGAACATGAGCCCTCATCTTTCATAGCACCTGCCTTGCGGTGCCTGGATTGAGTTTGTGAGGGTATTGCTTCCTGCAGATCCATGCATATTCTTCAGAAACCGCTATCTACACATATCACATTTGTTGGACACAAACCATCCGATCAGTATTACCAGGGGGTAAGGAATGTAGATGCTGTTTAAACAGCATGACTTTTTAAGATCAGGAAAAGATGTCTATTCCTATCTCATTCTCAAACATCTGAAAAGTATTTGGAAATTAAGCAGGTGGGTAACATGTGAGTTTCCTTCACAATGAAATTTCCTACTCCTTTTGACTCCGACTTGCAGCAGCATTTTGCAATTAATTTAATATTAGATGAGCATGAAGGAACACACTTCTTATCTCTGCAGGAGACAAGATAATTGGGGACAGATTATTCTTTTATTCTAAATTGATAATATCTTTCATGTCTTGCTTTAGTATTTTTCCTGTAATATACTGAAGGCAGGGCACAAGTATGCACATGTGCACCTTGTTATCCAAACTTGAGTCTTCCCCAGAGTAGTTCACAGTATATCAGTGTTTTGAACTTAATTATTACCCCATGGAGTTACAGCTATTAATTATCGCTAAAATTATGTTTAAATTATGTAAAATAAAAAGATATATTACAACAATACTTTGTGAGAGCCAAGAAATGTGACTAATATGTGCTAGTCATTGTGTATCAACACAATGACTAGCACATATTAGTCACTCAGTAAAAATGTGTGGAGCCAAATATGTTCTTCCCTTTTTTTGAATGTGGAGAAAATGAATCCCATTAAAACAAGAAGAGAGATAAACAAAACAAACAATAAGCTAAAAATTCTCCAGATAAATTTGAGCAATTTTCTTTTCCCACAGTTGTTGTAAGTGGAGTTGTCTGAAATTTTAATTCTTATCTTTTCTCTATCAAAGGAGTCTCAAGAGAAAAAAAATTAAACTTTGTTATAAAATTATGCATGATCTATATTGAATTTTCATGAGTGAGGGCTTTGACTTCACAGCATGAAGTAAACTGCCATAAAGGTATGACTTAGTTTCATTTTGTTGATGCCATGCAATATTAATTTATAAAGCACATTCTTTGTACTCTATGTTAATTCCTTCAAATTTGCTTCTGGAAAAAGATTGCATCATGAGATTATTTTGAGATTTTAAGTGTTATTAATATGTTCATGAGTCTTTACTTACAATCACATTGTGTTTTTAGGATCTCCACAGTAAGTATTTTACAGGCATATTAAAGGCAAAGATAAAACTAGATTTCTTGGATGGTTATTTCATCATTCGTTGATGACAAAATGGCTTCATAAGTTAAGGAGTTACAAACAAAAAACAGAACGAAACCAGAAAGCAAAAAAATCAACAAAAATTTCAAGTTTCCTTGGCACCACCCTCTCTCACTCTTGGATTCAATGCACATTCTATTAATTTCATCTAAAGATTTATATTGGAGACACCCACTGTTTCACATCACCATGTAGGACCCTGGACCAAGCTACCATTTTCAATTTTCTAGACTGCTGTGAAATCCTCTAACAAAATTCTCTTTTCACTGTTGTCATCTCCAATATATTTCTTTAGAGAGAACATCCAAAGTAATCTTTTTAAACCTTATAAATAATGCTTCCTCATTGCTTAAAAGTCTGCAGTGGTTCCTTGCCACAATTATAGTAACATCCAAATTTCCCACCATGGCAATTCCTGCCTGCTCTGGCCTTGGTTTGCTTCTCTCAGAAGACGCCACAGCCTGGCCTACTTTCCTGTCCTCACAAAGCTGAGTTCTTTCCCACTTTGTTCAGGCTGCTGTCTCTGTCTGGAGCACTCTTCCCCTGACTGCTTAATGCTGTCACCTTCTCAAACTTCAGTTCATTACTTTAATGGTAACTCTTTAAAAAGAGCTTCTTGAATTAACCTAACATATTAATATTCATAAGCAGCTAGTCTTTTTCACCATTATGTTTTTTATTCTAATACTATATAGCACTATCCACATATTAAAATTTCAGTGGAAGCTTTATAATTTCATATAATTAGAGCCAGTAGTTGATTATTAGATAAATATACTCTTCATAAAAAAGACTGTTAAAAAGTAGAATTAATACATATGTACATCCATAAATTAACATTTTATTTTAGCTTAAACCATACCTGTGTACTTTCCTTTTCTAATCTTTTGCCATAGGGTCACGAGTTTTTTTTTTTTAAAGTGTATTGTTGAATCAGCTTAAGTTATTCTAGATCTTTCTTGTAATAGTATAACCCATATTGTTTGGGCCATGATTTCAAGTTTCAGTTACTCAATTTAAGTTCAATGAGAAATTAAAGACACCTGTAAAGCTATGAGAATGTCAGTTCCTTTTAGATTTCAGTTGATTATTTTTATTATATGCAGATGCAATAGCACACTTAATTCGACTGTTTTTAAAAATTATTTTCCTTTGCTTTCCATGAATCATTTTTATTTTTTTCAAAGGTTTTACTCATTTCTCTCTGGTAGTAATCACACTGGGACTTCTTTCATCTTGTACTTTGTTCTCCTCCAGTGGCAAAGTTTTGTGGTCCAGACCTGGAAATGCTGTGAACAACACTGACATCCTATTGGCTAGTCCCCAGTCATATGATCACACCTAATTGCTAAGGAGGCCGTAAAATATGTCACTCTGTGCTCAGGAAAAAGAAAAAAATGGGTTTGATTAGCAACTAGACAGTCTTGGTAAGACTGTTTTTAAGTTTGATATTATGATAAAACTGTGAACAGATGACTAAATTTTACAAGTAGTATTTTTTCTAGACTGTTCCATGCTCTACTCTGTCTACTTGACTTGTCCAAACCCCCTGATAGAAAAGCAAACTAATAGGAAATATTATATGTACACTTATGGGGTATTTTTTTATTGGTATGTCATAGTTGTACATATTTTGGAAGTACATGTGATGTTTTGATAGATGCACACAATCTGTATGGGTCTTATATCTTATTATAAGTAAGTCATAGATATATCTTATTAATGATGTTCCCTTTTAGAAATTAGATTTATGAAGATAGGGTCAGAAAGAACACTCTTGAAAACAAAGCAAATATGTTTGGGGATCATAATACTAGTTTACATTATTAGGGAATAATGGTATAGACACTAAAATATTAAAATAGTCTTTTTATTTACTAACCTACCAGCCTCTTCCTTTGACTATCATTTATCTATGAGGTGTTTGCAAAACACTGATGAGACTGAAAGAAATGGATGGTATTTGTGGCTGTATCAGGATAGTTTTGTTGGCCGGAAATAGCTTCCACACAGATGATTAAGCCTATGTAGAACCATTTGAAGGCATCAAAAATAAACCTTACCAAATATATTTCATTACTCATCAATCAATAATTCCTAAGATCCATTATTAAACAAGGTTTACTAGATTAATCATTATGTTAACATCTTAACTGGAAAGAGGACTAAATTAACCCGTAATTTACACTGTTATTTCATCATGAATGAATGTATTAAATTACCTGACTCTATGCAAATAACTAAAGGCATACAAGAGGGAAGAGTTTTAATTTTAATGGCAAAGGTTGGAGGGAATAGAAAACTGGATATAGGTAATGAATGAGCTGGCAGATCGGAGGTAGTCCTGAAGGCATTAGGGTAGTAGAAAGCTAATGCAAACTTATGAAAATAGATTCCTCGCTGGACATACATGTGTACTTCCTGCTAAGGTTCTGCTTGCTGCAAGTGTTGTTCTACTGTTTCTGCTCTAAAGAGCAATTATAGCAATCCCTTATAGTTTGCAATAACCACTTCCATACAATATTCAATGATACCCTCTCCTGGTTTGATTGACATATCAAACATTAGACCAGTCACATCTCAATGAGAAATAAAGATGGATTTTTGATACACGCCACAGGTGGCAGAGCTGCAATGAAGAGGGTGGAGAACCTGATATCAGAGTACCTGAGTGCAAATCTTAGACGTGTTACTTACTAACAATATAAACTTGGTAAGGTGATTACATTGTTTGAGCCTTGTTTAATAAGAAAGTTATTATTTAGTTAGAAGTAAAAGTTAATTTAACAATTTCCTAAACTAGGAAAAAAGTATCACTTTCTTATAAATTGAAAATGCCCAATGCCCATGCTCTATTATAAACCAACAATTCCACAGAATTGATAGAGAAACCCTTACCTGTCTCCATCAAGAGACATGCATGTGGAATTTGACAGTAGAAGCAAAAAGGTAAAAACAATTTTTTATCATAGGGGAATATATAAAAATGTTATTGGAATGCATGTAATTAAATTTAAAATGTGTTATTAAATATGTATACATTATGGGTATGATGTATGATTTATACAGATGATACCATCCATACAAATCTTGGACAATTAAAAAATAACTTGATTATAGCTAAATGTGTAATAAGAGACATTTAAAATGGAAACATTTTAAACAAAAGAAATATGAAAAACTGTTTGAAGGTTTCTGTTAAACGTGTACCTGTCTCATAACCCAGCAAGTTTATTTTATTTATATACAAGAGAAATCAATATTTATGTTGCTGAAAAGACATGCATAAGAATGTTCATATTGGTCTTACATATAATAGCCAGAAACAAAAAATAATACAAATGTTTATTAAAAAAAAATGGCCAGGCTCACTGTGGTATGTTTATATAATGAAATGCTGTACAGAATTGAAGACAATTGACAGTAGACAAAAACATGCTTAAACGTTAAAAGATTATATTGAGCAAAATAAGCCAGGCACAAAGGAATACATGCCGTGTTTATTCAAAATCCATGAAACAAACAAAGTTATTGTATGGTGTTAGAAGTCAGCATAGTAATTACCTTGGAGTTTGGGTGAGTATTGATTGAAACGGTACACCAGAAAATTTTCTGGAGCAATGAAAACACATTCTTATCTAGAAGATGATTATATAATTGTATACATTTACTGAAGATCATAGGAATGTATGCTTAAGATTTGAGCATTTTAATATTCACAGATTATAGTGAATGTTTGTAGAATAAAAAGATTGTATAACTTATGTAACAAATAATTTTACCATGAAAATACACAGATAAACTACTCAGTAAAAATTGTAAAATCTGAATTTAATCTGAATGTTTCTCTTTATGGCACTTATTTCTGCTAGATCTCCAATGCAGAGAGAATGAAAGAAAACATAAACAACGTTTTTATTTCCTTTTAATTCTATGAGTGCAACAAAAATTTAGATAGAAATAGACATGAAAAGACATGAAAAATAAAATTAATAACATTGAGGAATTAAGAAATACCAGTGAATTTGAAGTAGGTCCTCCTATAGTCACCGATGGGAAATGTATGTTTAGCACCTTGCACATGATTCTGGAAAACATTACACATCTGGCTTCCTGCTATTAGACATCAGTTTAAGAGTTTTAACCTAGATATGTAAATTGATGCATTTAAATCCAAAAGATTAATAGTAAAAGCTAAGAGTTCACATTACTCCCATGGCTTTCTCTTCTAACTAAAGTAGAAGTTTTAACTTAGCTTTCAGAGAGAATTTTTCAAGTCTTAGATATAATACACCTAAATGAGTCTCTTAGCGTTACTTTGTCAAGTTCAGGAAAGTCAGCCAAGTTCAGCTCTGAGGTATGTCTGGGACTGATGTAGTTTTCCCTCAGATACTTGTAAGGATTTTACACATAAATTAATGAATTAATCACGACAGCATTACAACACAGACTTCTAATAGCTCTCTGGTTGCATAGTTTCAAAATTACTCCTTTAAAGTTTTCAGAATCAAAAATTATGGCAAACAAATTGTAAAGGATTAGTAAAAAGTCCTGTTACCTGGTCCTATTTAATAGTACTGCTTTAAAAAAAAAAACAGAAATAAAAATAATACAAAAACTCTAAATTAACAGTTACAGAAAAATATGTAACCTAATAAATGGTAGGTTACTTAATAAATTAGAAGAAGATGTATAATCATCCAGAAGTTGCTTATTAATGAACAGATGCCTGGAACTGACGTCTGGAAGGAGATTTTTTTCAAGGTTACTTATTGGGATAAGAACTTGATCCTTTTTTATTGACCTATTAATACAATTTGGGTAGAAGTTTGAGATATCAATCTTATCAAATGAATCATTCAATACTGGGATTCAAATAACTTGAAAAGTGCTGCATAATATCCACTGGAGAATAATAAATCTGCTATAACAATTTTATTTGCTCATGATACTGTTGGTTAGCAATTTAGGCTCGGCAGAGCTGGGTGATTTTTTTTTTTCTTCTTCTGACCTTTCCTGGTGCCACTGATATAGCTGCTGTCTGCTGGAGAGTTGTCTGGCACCTAGCAGGGCCAAGGGGCCTCAGCTGAACAGCATGTCTGTGATTCTCATGGTCTTACCTCCAGTTAGCTGGCTTGGGCTTGCTGACATGAGTATTCCCAAATAGGACAAAAGCAAGTAGCAAGGCCTCTTGGGGCCTGCACTTGGAAGCCATACAACCTGTCTTCCACAGTATTCTGTTGTTCAAACAAGTCAAAAGCTAACCCAGATCTGAAGGGTAAGAAAATAAATTCCACCTATCAAAGAGAGAAACTAAAAATAATGTGTGGCCATTTTAAATCTAGCATACTCTTCTCGTTGGCCACAATTATTTATATTCTTCTTATATGCAAAACACACCATTTCCTAAGATCCCGGAAAACAGTGATATATAACAAAGAGTTTTCTAGAAAAGAAAGCCCAGATTTGAAGCATCTGCTAATTTTTGTGATATAAATACTACCACCATGGCTAATTTCAAGCTACTGACATGGCATCACTGAGTGCAAGTTGGAAAAAGATGTGTGTGATCAGCTCTTAAAAGGAGTTATGAATTGGAACCCACATGACACTGCCCACAGATCTCACTCAATCATAGCATTGGAGCCAAATACAATATATAAAAAATTGTATCTAGTTCAGATGTTGTATGAGTTTATTCTCACATTACTAGAAAGAACTACCTGAGACTGGGTAATTTATAAAGAAAAGGGGTTTAATTGACTCACAAACCCACAGGCTATAAAGGAAGCATGCCTAGGAGGCCTCAGAAACTTAAAATTGTGGCAGAAGGTGAAGAGAAAGCAAGCATGTCTTACCATGCTGGAGCAGAAGAGAGAGAGAGAAAAAAAAAGAGAGAAAGAGAGAGACAGCATGACGAGGAAAGTGCCACACACTTTTAAACCATCATATCTCATGAGAACTCACTATCATGAGAACAGCAAGGGGTAATTCTCCACCCTCCGTGATCCAATCACTTGCCACCAGGTCCCTCCCCCAACATTGGGAATTACAATTCAATGTGAGATTTGGGTGGGGACACAGCCAAACCATATCAGATGTAGTTGGGGCTTCTTGACTATGGCTTGCCTTGATCTGTACACCTATATATAAAAAGATGCATTATCTGCTTCCTTATTCTCAATGCAGGATACTGATATGTTGGCATTCTCACTACTGTAGGCAGTGCCATTCAAAAAGAGAAGGAACAAAAATTCCATGGCAGACACTGGAGAACAGCAATATAGAAAGAGCACACAGTGTCAGGTTTTTATACTCTAGGAGCTGAAAGTATAATTTGATTAAGGCTCTGTTTTGTTCCTTGGGAGTAACTCCCTAGTCCATTGTTGTTCTTAGATATTGGTGTTGCCCTTTGGGCTTTGACTCTGTCTGTTAGAATGTTTGCTCTGCATTCTGCAGTATTTTTCGTATTCCGAAGGACATGTTCTATACTTTCTGCTAAGCCACTTTCTCATCCCGTTTGCTGCTTGGTGAAAATTGCAGACCCAGGGGTCTGTTTTTATTTTGTACTGTCTGTCTACTTGTATGTCAGGGTGCTACAACTTCCTACAAGTTATTTGGGCTTCCCTATGTATTGGATTATAGTCTAATCCATTCAACAAAAATCACACCCATGATTCTTTATGTGCTTCTTTCTTGGACTTTTTCAGAGTCACTTTGGAATTAGGCATCCATGTAATGATGTTCTTAATTTCTTAAATGCCTTTTTGTCTATCTGAAAGGGTTTACTAGATACCAACTTAAGTCTTTCAGAGAGCTTAGCAAAAGCTCTTACAGCCACACTTTTGGTTTGATATTTGCCTTGAAGTCATATCTTTATTTAAAACATCTTTCTCTGCTGGAAATACCATAGATTAGACACTGTTTTGTTTTGCAAACTATCAAGTCCTGGGCTTCATTATTTCCCCTAAATTTTTCTGGTGAAAGAAACATCTCCTATTTGAGTTGATCTATCTTTTATCAAACATAATTAAATGCAATTTACTAAGACGTTTGTATGTATGTCTTCTTAGCCATATTTACTAGTTACTAGTACAGTACAATAAGTACCGCATAGGCTTATGAAGAAGAATGGTAAAAGTAGTCACTATAGTGGCTGATTAGTGCAGAAGAGTCAAACTGATTTTTAAGAATGAGTAGAATTTGGTCACGATAAGCCTAAGGAGCACATGGAATTCTTATGTAGTTCAAAATGACTTCTGTATGGATTGCTAGAAGGTACAGTTAGCTGGGACTACATTATGTTAAAATTTGTACCATATTCTAAAAGCAGTAAGGGGAGGGTGCTTGGAATGTTTGGAACCAGGGAAAGACATATCAGACCTGCAGTTATAAAGTTAACCTTGGCATTAGTGCGGTGAGTGAAACTCTAGAGGAGTCAGGAGAGTGCCCTGGCCATTCAGGTGTGAAATGAGGGTGTGGCCTGAACAGGGTCAACGGCACTGGTACCCGGGCAGCAAAGCTACCCTCTAAAAATATTTAGGGTGCGCAAGTATCAGAATTTAGTGTTGACATAGAATGTTGGAGCAAACAAGAATGACTCCCTGGTTTCCAGTTTGGGCAAATAACAAGAAGATGATGCACTTACCATGAAGGGACATTAGAGCAGGTTTGACCTGAAATATTGTAAGTTCAGTTTGAAGTGGTTTGCAGGAAAGGAACTGGTAACACATCTCAGTGGGAATGCCCTCTCTCCCTTGTTCCCTTTCTCATGATGAAGCCAGCCAGCTCCCCTTTACCTTCCACCTTGAGTGAAAATAGCCTGAGGCCCTCAGCAGATGCAGTTGCTGGAACCATGCTTCTTATACAGACTGCAGAACTGTGAGGCAAATAAACCTCTTTTCTTTAAACATTACCCAGTCTCTGGTATTCCTTTATAGCAACATAAACTAAGACACCTGACTTTGACATGCAGAAGGAAAATGTTTCATGGATTTAGATAGAATAGGGAAATGCCTATAAGTCATAACTACAATAGGATTTTAGGGGAAAACTCCACATGAATTAATTTTCAGATGTATGCCTCTGACTTCATCCTGAGGATTGAGACAAACGCCACTAGTCATAAGATGCAGGCATCAGTGGAGCTTTACTGGGGAAATTTGTAGGGCAAAGAATTTGCCGATCACAAGTCAAGCTCGGGGTCTTGCATGTTATAGGAAGGCAAACTAAATCAGGAAGGTCCAAGTACATTGTGGATTATGATCAGGAGAGAGGCCCCATGCCTCTGCTGCCATTTTAGACGTTTACAGTGATGTTAGTTGCTTTTTGGTCAGGTTAATTCACCTTCCTGGAATATGAACTTCAGACCCTTCAAGGAGTTTGTCTACAGAAGCCAAGTGTATGTGGAAATCTCAGTTCCACTGCTGGTGAGCCAGCTCATGGCCAAGATACAAAATGGAGAGGGAACTGGGGAAGGAAATCTCTCTGGGTTGTCCAGCAAAGACTTAATTTTCCTTAACAAATGGTTCACTTCATCTATCTTTCCAATTGGGCATCACTTCCCTTGGCCCACTAATGTAAGTCTAGGAAGCATTCATTTTGATCCAAAATGACCGTGGTAGACTAGGTTTTTTTTCGAAGACTATCCAGGATTTGGCTGGGTTTGGAGGGCATATTTTTCTCTTTGTTATTCCTGTGGATTATTGGGAGCCTTTTTTTCCTCACTTGAGAAAAAAATGTGGGCATGTGTGAGTATATGTATAAAATATAAACAAACATATATCTCTTGGCCTCCGTATTGTTTCTTAGATGTAAACAAATATTAGTTGTCATTTAATTTCTATATTCTCTTTGAATACAATTTTAGTGGCTTGGGGTAAATATATTATTTAGAAGTGTATACCTCAGAAACGCCAGTTCCTATCTGGGATGTGTGGACGACTATCAATACTCTATTTGCAAAGCCAATGATTAAGATTGCAGACTGAGGAAGGAAAAGGAATTGCGATTAGAAACCCCAAATCACACTTGTGGGGAGTGGCAAAATCAAGTTAGAATCTAGGTGATCTGACTGCAGTACCAGTGTTCTTCAGCACTTTTAATGACTACTTCTCATACTTGGACAGAAGGCAGTTGAGTCTCTGTGTGTGTACTTACTAATGATATGTATAACACATGCTTTGTTATGAGCTATGAAGTTCCAACCTCTTGGTCATATTACAGAATGGGCCCTAAAATATTCTAGATTCTTAACTAAGGCTGTGGAAAGTGTTGATGTTAGAAATGTGCCTATACCAGTTCTGTCGATAGGTACTCAATATATCCCGATTTAAAGGTCTTTGGTGGTGGAAAGATCGGAACATGTATTATTGAATTATTTGATTAAATTTAATAACTTTTTAAAATTCATGAATATTTTTTCCTGATAAATATTTTTAAATTACTTTCATTCTATTTTATTGAAATGAATAAAGTATTTTCTTATTTGTAAGAGAGAGTGGTAATGGAATTGTTAAATTAATATTTTCTTATTTACCTAATGAAAGCAGTACTTTGTAGTAGGCAGTGAAAAAAAAGCTCCTTTTGAATTTTTAAGGCTTGGAGCATGTTCATTAACAACATTCTGGGTGTCAGTGTGAATTTTCTGTTTTAAAGATTCTCTTTAATTAGCTTTCAAATGTCAATTCATTTTGAAGAATACAACAAAATCTGAATACGAATTTATGTTATAACAAAGAACATGTTCAACAGGAAATCTACAAATGATAATGTTTTAAATACATGCTCTTAGTCTACAAATCATTACAAAACAGAAACTGTACATTTAATTCACCTGGGTTGTGTATGTAAACCTTTATGGAAGTATAGCTATAATCTTAGTGAACTTTCACTATATAAAATACAGGAGGTGATGGACACAGAGTAGTAAGAGTTTAAAAGGTGGGGAAGATCCAAAATCACCAAATAGGAACAGCTCTGGAGTGTAGTTCCCAGCAAGAACGCAGAGGGTGAGTGATCACTGCATTTCCAAATGAATTATTACTGCTCACAAACCAGGAATTCCCAGGCCAAAAAGTGCTATGAGTTTCCAGCATGGCTGTTTCTGCTGGTGCTGCAGGTTTCTGCACAGGAACACAAATCTAGGCGGCCATTTCAACTGGCACCTGTAATGCCTGGGAGACAGCTGCCCATTCAATTGAAAAAGTGGGGGGCGGCGCTGAAACAGGGAGCCTGGTGATCTGGCTTGGTGAATCCCACCCCCACAAAGACCAGCAATCTGAAACACTCTGGATTGAGAGTTGCGCAGCTAGACCCAGGACGGTTCAGCTCAGTGGGGGGAAAGGCATCCACCATTACCAAGGCTGTCCACCACTGCTGAGGCAGTCTGTCATTACTGAGGCAGACTGCCATTACCAAGGCAGTTCTAACTGTACCTGTGTAAACAAAACCGCAAGGAAGTTCACACAACAGTGTGAACAGTGGCAGCTCAGCAATGCCACTGCTGGCAGACTGTGACTAGACTGCCTCCTTGCTGGGAAGGACGTCTCTGAAAAAAGGCAGTAGCATGTCAGGAACTTATAAATAAAGCCCCACCTTCCCAGGACAGAGAACCCAGGAAAAGCCGGTTATGAGTTCCGCTGCAGCAAGTGTAAATGTACCAGCTCAGCAGTTCTGAATGGAACAACAGAGCTCCCAGCACAGCACTTGAGCTCCTATAAGGGACAGACTGTCTACTCAAGCAGCTCCCTGACCCCTGTATATCCAAAGAGACACCTCATAAAGGAGAGCTCAGGCTGACATCTGGCGGGTACCCTTCTGGAACAAAGATAACAGAATAAGAAACCGGCAGCAAACCTTACTGTTCTGCAGCCTTTGCGAGTGAACCCCAGGCAAGCAGGGTCTGGAGTGGACCTCCAGCAGTCCTACAGAAGAGGGGCCTGTCAGTTAGAAAAAAAATTTAAAAGCAGAAAGAAATATCTTCAACATCAACAAAAAGGACATCCACTCAGAGACTCCATCTGAAAGTCACCAACTACAAAGACCACAGGTAGACAATCAATGAAGATGGGAAGAAACCAGTACAAAAAGGATGAAAACATCAAAAACCAGAAGACCTCTCCTCCTCCAAGGGATCACAGCTCCTCACCAGCAAGAGAACAAAGCTGGATGGAGAATGAGTTTGATGAATTGACAGAAATAGGCTTCAGAAGGTGGGTAATAACAAACTTCTCTGAGCTAAAAGAACATGTCCTAACCCAATGCAAAGAAACTAATAACCTTGAGAAAAGGGTACATGAAATGATAGCTAGAATAAACAGCTTAGAGAACAATATGAATGACTTGATGGAGCTGAAAAAAAACAAGAACTTTACAAGTTTCAATAGCTGAATCAACCAAGCAGAAGGAAG